>NW_028255811.1:0-64677 GCF_964263255.1 Lissotriton vulgaris | reverse complement strand
GTGTGTTAAGCATTTATTGTATTCACTCATTCAAGGGCTGATACACACACTCAGAGACAGAATCCAGACCAGGTAGGTAAGTATAAAAACGTATACTTATGTTTTATTGTAGAACCAAGCAGGACTTGGTACAGGTTAGTGAAGAATACTTTCAAATGCAAGACTGTTCAAGGAAATGCAGTTGTACTTGGAATTACATTTGTTACAGGTTTGTAAATGCCTTGAAACCAGGTTAAATTCTACTGTAATTACTTTTGGAATACTTTTGGGTTGTGTTGCGTACTCAGGGTGGTATGCCTAGATACCATACCTTAGAATATGTAAATACAAGGTAATTCCAACTTTTTATACTTTGCAATAGAATTACTTCTCTCTTCATACAGTTCAGTTCAACATTTAGTCACTTTTTAGGTACAAAATCGCTTTACATGGGTTCCTATGGGGAAAAAATAGTTATTGGTTTTGGATGTAAGTACTCGACTTACAAGGGTGAGTTTTGGGGGTTAGGACCAATGTTCCCCATGGTCTAGGAGGGCACTCAAGTTGCACCACCAGTGGCGCTGAGTCGGTCGGTGCAGAGTGCAGGGTCCCAATGTTAGCCAGGGGGGTCTTTGCCTAGGGACAGCTGACCAGCAGGCCATTGTGTGTGTGGAAGCGCAGCTCCTGGGGTTAAGATCAGTTCTGAAGGGGCCAGCGATCAGCTCGGGAGTTGCACCACCAGTGGCACTGGGGCAGCCGGGTACAGAGTGCCAAGGCGACATTGGGGACTCAATGGATACCAATGAAGATATGTGGTTTGGAAACGAGGCTGCAGGCTCAGGCTGGGGCCCTCCTGAAGGCGACCACTGGCTGTAGAGTTAAGCTGGGATCTTGAGGGATGCTTGGGCACCGTTGGTGGGGTCACCCTAGGTCGGGGAAGATCTGATTGCGATGAAGTCTTCTGACCGCCTACGGTCGTGGTCTGACTCTTCTTACCGCCTTTGGTCGCGATCGGGTGGTCCTTCAGATTGAGGCTGCAGGTATTGCCTCGAAGCTTGTGGGAGGTCGGGGGATCACCAGATCCTAGGCCATGATCGCTAGGGAGACCTCTTTAGGGTGTTGGGCCACTGAGGCTCGGGTCGTGGCAGCCGGTTGCAGAGTGGTGTAGGGCCAGGGGAACATCACAGTCCAGGTTCCGGACCGGGAGTCTTTGACTTGAGCAAATCCGGTGCTCACAGGAGACCGAGTTCATAAGGGGAGTGCAGGGCAAGTCCTCCGGGCTCTGGAGGCTGCTGACTGTGGGACACGCCGGTTTCTTCGCTTCCCCAGTTTTCAAGCATAGGCCACTTTTTTTAGGTTCTAATTCACTAATGGGGCCACTTTTATTTTGGTGACCCACTCTATTTTCTGTCCCACTCCGACCCTGGTTGCAGGCAGCCATTGTACTTTCTGCAGTCTGTACTTGCCTTTTGTGTCGGAGAAAGGCTCAGTCTCAACTAAGGGCGCTCAGGTATTTTGTATCTTAATGTTCCACTCCTTGTGTAATACGCAAAAGTTTATTATTATTTGATGTTAATCTCCGCCTGTGGAATGATTGCCTTATCCATTGTGGCATACTACATTTTAATTAGCTGGAGTTACAAAAACAGAAGGTTTTACCAGGTGGGAATAGGGGATTTTAAGGTTTAAAACACTGCAATATGTACAGCCCTGCCCAGTAGAGGCTGCCAACTTCGGCGAGTGGAGAGACAGGCAAATGGGTGTTGGTTGGGTGGGTGGTTTCATAAAATCCAAACAATTAAGTGAATTAAATAAAAATGTACTTACCGTGGTTGCTGCTGTGTCGTCCATGCTCTTGCCTTCTTCCCTTGTAACACCAGGGTCCCATCTAACTCCCATAACCAATTCTGGCGCTGCTAGTGGGAGCAGCCTCTATCAGCGCTCACAAAAGCACTGGAGGCTTTTGCTTTCTCTTACACATCTGTCTTAACACAGCTGAGTTAGAGAGGTTTAAAGTGTGCATGTGTGGCTGGCGGTTGCAAGAAAGCTGGTCAAAGAGACTTGCGCACTTTAAACAAGTGCAAAAGGCAGCCACCCTCCTCACTGCTGCTGCCGCCATTTAGCAGCGGTCCGTCACCCGTCCTGACACGCCATTCAGGACGGGGTGACGAAAAATATAATAGTAATAAATTAACTTCTTTATCATTTTAGTTTTCCATATCTGGGGGCATTTCAGTGGGGCGACGCTCCTCCGCTAAAACGGAGGAGACGCCCCTGCCAAGTACTACGTATCAAGAATCAGACTAACGCATTTCAGTGCAGATGTCTGCATTACTGCGCTGAAAATGCTCAGTCACCCATATTAATTAAGCTAGCTCCCAGCAGCCCGACTAGACGGGCAGCTAGCTTTGTAGGGGGATAATTTGCAAAGCAGCAGTCAGCCCTTTTGACATGCGATGCTAATCCAAATCAATTATGAGCTGTGGCCCAGGTTACGAAGCGGTGACTGGTTGCTAGGTGACGACTTGGGCCACCGCATAAGTTTGTTTACTTGTGCTTTCATTTGACCCATGTAAGCTGTGGCCTCTAGGAGGCACTCGCAACACTCTGGATCCAGCTTCACATTTTAAGAACTTCTTATGTCAGACCTGTTCTAACCCACTTGATTATGCTACAGCATAAAAGGCAGGAGTGCTGCTAATAGCCAGCTCCTTGATAGCAGTTGAAGAGAAAGGCGGGGCCGGCATCGGCCCCGCCGCAAGTATGGCGGTTGCACCCGCCCCCACCCTCTCTCGGTGGTGGGGCGTGCCCCCCTTCGCATCACCATGACGCGGCGGGCGCGCCTCCACATCGATTGAACGCTGGGTCTCCTAGTAACCCGGAGGTGATTGAATCACTTCCGGGTCACTGTGGAACAAAGGCCAGGCCTGTTAGATCCGGCCTGGCCAGTGAGGGGTTAAAAGGCCAGGGAGCGCTGGAATCTGCCTCTTTGACTCCGCGCTCCACGGCCTGCCCCTCCAGCCTCTAGGAGGCTGTGATTCTTTTTCTTCTTTTTTGTTTCAGGTCGGCTCGAGGTGTTGCCGAAATTTGAAGGACATCACGGCGAGAGGAGAGAGCTGCGGGGTCTCTGAGGCGATCAGCGTGTTTTTCAGCTCGGAGTCATGCGGTGTGCAGAGTGAGCGGAGGGACCGCACCACCAGGAGCAGCAGGGGTGTTTTGATGTCCGGGTTGGAGCGGAGATGGCGAACCATAGACGTGAGTGGGGGAGCTACGTAGGATTTCCTTCACAAAAATTGTATGGCGCTGGTCTTTTTAGTCAAGGTGAGCGGAGGGCTGCGTGTGCTGTGTTCCCCTGTAATAGTTGCGGGATGTGTAGGGGGAGGCGAGGACCTGCTCAGCTCTCGCCCACCTCCCTTGTGGAACACGCTTGGTAGAGTTTTGCGCTGCGGGGAAACCTGTTACCGCTATATGCCTCTCCATGATTAGAAGGAGCTCATTCAGAGAATCAGGCTATTAGCAACCTCGAACATCAGTTAATTGAGGGAGGGGACCTGGTATCGTCTTCATTTCTTATCCACCGGGCGACCTCATTGAGGATCGGAACAGGCAGGGTGCGGACAGAGAGAGGCAGTATAGCAGCCCGTGCCTGTTTTCGGGGTTTCTTAACGCTGTATTTGAGCTCCGGGCTATCCCTCCTGTGAGTGCTAAAATATACGTCACATAGTTTACGAACGAGGCTCACGTTCGCTAGTAGTAGATTAAAATATTTAATAAACTGACTGAAATGAGGAAGTAATGTCGCAGTTTAACAGTCCCAATGCCACAGACAGCTAAACCCCTGTGTCCGTTCTTTTAACCCTTGGAGGGCACGAGGTCAATATTTAACCATCTGAAAGAAACACGTTATTGATAGATTCCTTACCTTAGAATATCCCCAGGCGTCAGACTGGATCCGGAAATTTTTTGCGTAGCAATACCCCTGCGCGTCGGTAGGCGTCGTCCGCGGCTCCGCGGCCGTCGTCGGCTTCGTTGGCGCCGGAATGACGTTGTCGGAGTACTTAGACGCCGCCCATGCGCGCTGACGTCAGTTCTTCTTTTTTCCGCGCCAGCTAGCGCAGATCCGGAGAAGCTCTACCCCTAGTAATTTTTTGACTAAACTTTTGATCTTTTTGATCATTTCTTTCCTCGAGTCTTTGACTCTATCGGTGCCGGTAGGGATGCCCGGGTTCAAACCCTGCTCGAAGTGCGACCGACTGATGTCGGTTACCGACCCCCATCGCCGGCACCTGAAGTGTTTAGGCCTCGACCACGACGACCGCACCTGCTCTGACTGCCGGGCCCTGACGTCTAAAGCTAGGCGGGAGCGGTCCCGCAAGATACTCTAGCTCCGGCATTGGCCCCGCGCCGTTCCAGGTCCCTGTCCCACGGGAGGTCGAGGGACCGGTCGCGGGGTCGGAGTTCCGGGAGTGGACATCGGTCGTCAGAATCCAAGTCCTCAGGTAAGAGGCATGAGAGGTCGGAGAGACGTCATCGTTCCTCCGACCCACCCCGACGCTCGCACGATGCGGCCGGGGGTTCGGGTGACACCACCCACGCGGCTCCGAGGGAGTCGCAAGCGTCGCCACCTGCCCCACACCTTCGGGTCCCTGGGCACGGCGCGACGCCGGAGGACATCGAGCGAGCGGTACCTCGTGGCCATGAGGTCCCTCCCTCCTCAGTAGGGTTCTGTGGTGCCTCCGGGCCCAACGGTCCCGGCTGGAGGCCCTAGCGGGTCGGGTGCTTCAACCCAGACGCCGCCGGCGACTTCGTTCCCGGCGCCGCAGGACCTCACCGGATCCGGGTCATCGCCGGTCGACCTCACGACCTCACTGGCGCCGGCCCCGCGGGTGTCGTACCCGGCACCCACTGTGGACACCGTCCCCAATGTTTCCTTCGGTCCGACTCTGGCGCTGGAACGGCGCCGCTGGGCGCCGCTTCCGACGGCCTTTGGAGATTTTTATTTCCATGAGGAGGCTCCGTCTGTTGCTCCTGTTTTACAGGAGATGGGTGACAAGGGAGACTGGGAGGGGTCTGAGGACCCTCTGGCACTGGAGTGCCAGTCTCAAGAGGACTGGACATATGAGCTTGGGGAGGCCAGTGGTATTGACACTTCGCCAGACACTGGATTTGTCTCTCCTCCCACCGTGGCTTCGGAGGAGTGGTCTACTTACAGTGTAGTGTTGACGAGGGCGGCCAAGGCCTTAAACCTTGAGCTCCCCATTACAGCCGTGAGGACTTAGGTCCTCAAACCGCAGACAAGCTCCAGTGAGCCTCTGCTGCCGTTCAATGAGGCCTTGTGTGATGTTCTTGTGGGCACTTGCACTTGGTCCAAGCCCGCCAAAGGTCCGCCTGTGGATTGGAACGTGGCCAGACGATACCGCCCGGCCCCGGGTGACCCTTGCTTTTTGTCCACCCATCCCACCCCGAGAGCCTGGTTATCCAGGCCTCCACTTCCCAGACCACATTCCCGACGGCTCCGCCTGATCGGGAATCCAAGAGATATGAACAATTCGGGAAGAAGGTGATCTCGTCACTAAGTTTGGGGCTGCGGTCTGTCAATACCGCCTGTCTCTTGGGCCGCTACACCCACACCCTGTGGGACGCAGTCGCGGACGTGCTGCCACAATGTCCAGAGGAGGTCAGGGCTAAACTGGCCCAAACCCTTGTGGAGGGCCGAGATGCGGCGCAATATTCCATCCGGTGTGGGCTGGATACCACGGACTCACTGGGCAGGGCGATGGCAACGACAGTGGCGGTTCGACTCCACGCCTGGTTGAGGTCCGCCAACTTTTCGGCCGATGTCCAGGCCACACTTCTGGACATGCCGTTCGATGGCCGTCGCCTCTTTGGCGACAAGGCAGACCATGCGCTTGAGCATTTTAAGGACTCCAGGGCTACAGCCAAGTCCTTGGGCCTCTCGGCCACATGCCAGCAATCTGGTGCCTTTCACTCCTTTCGTGGCGACGGAAGGGGCGCCCCCACACGTGCTGCCAGCCACGCACCGCAGAATGTTTAACAGCGCGGTGGCGGCCGTGGGAACCGCCGTGGCGGCAGTCGGGGACAACGGCGAGGCCAGTCCACACCTCCCTCCGCAGCACCTGCCTCGAAACCTTCCGAGTTTTCAGGCCTATGTGACGCCAGTGGGAGGCAGGGTTCGCCATCACCTCTCCCACTGGCGCACTGTCACGTCGGACAGGTGGGTGCTGCAGATTGTCCAAAGGGGCTACTCCCTCCCCCTCCAGCCATGCCACCGCAAATCCACCGGGTGTCGGGGGATCACTTGCAACTTCTGCAAGAGGAAGTCACGGCCCTCTTGGCCAAGGGGGCCATCGAGCGCGTTCCTGGGCCAGAAGTAGGGTGTGGTTGTTACTCCCACTACTTTCTGGTACCCAAGAAGGGCAAAGGGGGCCTACGCCCTATCTTGGACCTACGGAACGTCAACGGCTTCCTCCGGAAGGAGAAGTTCAAGATGCTGACTCTGGCTCAGGTCTTAGCTGCCCAGGACACTGGCTGGTAGCGTTGGACTTGCAGGACGCTTATTTTCACATCCCCGTCCTGCTGGCCCACCAGCGTTACCTGCAGTTCACGGTAGGCCACGAGCATTTTCAGTTTACCGTGCTCCCCTTCGGCCTTACCAGCGCCCCAAGGTGTGTTCACGAAGGTGATGGCGGTGGTCGCAGCTCATCTGTGCAGGTTAGGGGTGTCAGTCTTCCCCTACCTCGATGACTGGTTGTTGAAGGCGGGCTCGCCCCAGACAGTCATCAGCCACCTCCAGACTATGGCCGACCTCCTGCACTTGCTGGGGTTCTCCATCAATGTGCCGAAGTAGCACCTGTGTCCCTCTCAGAAGCTCCTCTTCATCGGAGCGGTTCTAGACTCTGCGCAGTTTCGGGTTTATCCTCCCGAACAGCGGGTTCAGGATATTCAGGCTCTGATTCTGATCTTTCAGCCCTTATCCCAAGTCTCGGTCAGGTTGACGCTGCGGCATCTGGGGCTGATGGCCTCCTGCATCCTTCTGGTGCATCTCGCCCGGTGGCGGATGCAGGCTCTGCAGTGGGACCTTAAGGTCCGTTGGGCCCAGCATCACGGCAACTTGTCCGATCATTTCTTGATCTTGGAGGGCACTGCAAGACAGCTGCAGTGGTGGCTCACGGACCGCGATTGGGTCAGTGGCAGATCCCTCTCCCTACCCCACCCCGAGCACGTGGTTGTGACGGACGCGTCCCTCCAGGGCTGGTGAGGCCACATGGGAGAGGCGGAGATCAGAAGCCTCTGGTCTCCGGAGGAGTCCGGCTCCATATCAACCTTTTGGAGCTGCGGGCGATCCGACTAGCACTGAAGGCATTCCTCCCCTCTGTCCGGGGGAGTGTAGTGCAGGTGTTCACGGACAACACAACCGCCATGTGGTACTGCAACAAACAGGGCAGGGTGGGGTCGTGGACCCTATTCCAGGAGGCTCTGCGCCTCTGGCAGTGGCTGGAAGATCAGGGCGTGACCCTGGTGGTTCAAAACCTGGCAGGTTCTCTGAATGCCAGGGCGGACGAACTCAGCCGGCGGTGCATGATGGATCACGAATGGCGTCTGAACTCGGATGTGGCGCAAGGCCTCTTTCAGCAGTGGGGAGAGCCTTGGTTAGATCTATTCGCCACAGAAGAGAACGCGCAATGCCATCAGTTCTGCGCGTTGGAATTTCCAAGGCGGCACTCGCTCGGAGACGCTTTTCGTCGCTAGTAGAGTTGCGGTCTGTTGTACGCCTTTCCGCCTATACCACTTCTGCCCAGAGTGCTGAAGAAGATCAGGTGCGACCGGGCCCAGGTTATTCTTGTGGCTCTGGACTGGGCATGAAGATCCCGAGCTACTCAGCATGTCAGTCGATCCCCCGATTCATCTGCCTCTTTGGGAGGACCTTCTGTCGCAGCAGCAGGGGACGGTTCTGCACCCGAACCTGTCCAGTCTCCACCTATAAGCTTGGAGATTGAGCGGCGGCAGTTGAGGCCGTTTGACTTGACTCCCGAAGTCTGTGATATCATTCTGGCAGCTAGGCGTCCCTCCACAAAGTCGGTATACGCTTGCAGGTGGAACAGATTTGTGGCATGGTGCACAGCAAAGGCTGTGGACCCACTCTCTGCACCCCTTTCTGAGGTTCTCCTCTTTCTTCTTTCTCTTGCCCAGCAGGGCTCTGCTCTGGGCACTCTCAAGGGGTACTTTTCTGCCCTTTCCGCTTCCTTACGGCTACCTGATCAGCCTTCCTTGTTCAAGTCTCCCATTGTAAATAGGTTTTTGAAGGGCATCACACACATGTTCCCTCTTGTTCCCTTTGTGATGCCCCAGTGGGACTTGAATCTTGTACTTACTTACCTAATGTGTGCTCCCTTTGAGCCGCTCCATAGCTGTCCTCTCCTTCTTCTTACTTTGAAGACTGCTTTCCTGGTGGCCATCACCTCTGCCAGGAGAGTGAGTGAGCTCCAGGATCTTTCTTCTACACCTCCTTTCCTCTCTGTCCATCCGGACAAGGTTGTGTTGCGGACGAGACCCTCTCTCCTTCAGCCACACTACGGCTCTCCTCTGGACTGACCACAGCTGCGTTCACTTTACCTACAACAAGCCCAAACCCAACAACCACCCCAACCAACTCTGCAAAGAAACTGGAACAAAATCACCATCGACCAGATCTCCTCATTGCTTCTTCTAAACCCCCCAGCACACTCCTCAAACCCCGACCAAGCCGCCACCAACCTCACCCTATAGTTATCCAACAGCGCCGACATCCTAGCACCACTGAAAAAACGACATAGCAAACTTGGCAGCAAGAAGGCCTCATGGTTCAACGATGGTCTTAAGAAATCCAAGAAACTCTGCCGCTCCCTTGAGAAGGCCTGGAAAAAAGACCCAACCACCGGCACCAAGGACGCCTTCAAAAACGCCACCCGCATACACCACCAACTGATCCGAAAGGCCAAGAAAACCGCCTTCAAGGACCGACTAGATAACAACGCCCACAACAGCAAGGAACTTTTCAACATCGTCAAGGAATTTACCAATCCATCGGCCAACTCTAACGACATCACCCCCTCTCAAGCCCTCTGCGACTCCCTAGCTTCATTCTTCCACAACAAAATTGCAGACATCCACAACAGCTTCGACGACCAACCCGGAGACCAACCCACCCAACCATCTGCTGGACCTTCACCCCCCTCGAACATCCTTAATGACTGGAACCCAATCTCCACTGAGGACACCATCCGCTTGATGAACTCCATCCACTCAGGATCCCCCACAGACCCATGCCCTCACCACATCTTCAACAAAGCAGACTCCATCATAGCACGCACCTCTGAGACGTCATCAACTGCTCCTTCAACTCCGCCACCTTCCCGGAAAGCTGGAAACACGCTGAACTCAGCGCCCTTCTGAAAAAACCCACAGCGGACCCCACCGAACTCAAAAATTACCGCCCCATCGCGCTCCTTCCATTCCCGGCCAAAGTCATCGAGAAAGCTGTCAACAACCAGCTCGCCGCCTTCCTCGAAGCCAACAAATCCCTCGACTCCTCACAGTCCGGCTTCCGAGCAAAACACAGCACTGAGACCGCCCTAATCGCAGCAACAGACGACATTCGAACTCTATTGGACAATGGAGACACAGTCGCCCTCATCCTCCTCGACCTCTCCGCAGCCTTTGACACAGTCTGTCATAGCACCCTTCTACAGCGCCTCAGAAACATCGGAATCCAAGGAAAAGCACTAGAATGGATCACCTCGTTCCTCACCGGAAGAACCCAGAGAGTCCGCCTTCCACCATTCAAGTCAGAGGCCACTGAAGTCATCTGCGGCGTACCACAAGGATCCTCACTCAGCCCCACCCTTTTCAACGTATACATGAGCCCCCTCGCGGCCATCGCCCGCCAACACAACCTCAACATCATCTCCTACGCGGATGACACTCAACTGATCCTATCACTCACCAATGACCCTAGCACCGCCAAAACTAACCTACACGAAGGAATGAAAGAAGTAGCCGAATGGATGAAACACAGCCGTCTGAAACTGAACTCGGATAAAACAGAAGTCCTCATCTTAGGTACCTCCCCTTCCGCATGGGACGACTCTTGGTGGCCAGAAGCCCTTGGAAAAGCACCCATCCCGACAGACCACGCTCGTAACCTGGGCGTCATCCTGAATTCCTCACTTTCAATGAACAGACAAGTCAACGCCGTCTCCTCATCCTGCTTCAACATTCTTCGCATGCTCAAAAAAACATTTCGTTGGATCCCCACCGAAACTAGGAAAACGGTCACCCACGCTCTGGTCATGAGCCGACTGGACTATGGAAATACCCTCTACGCCGGTACTACCGCTAAACTCCAGAAAAAACTCCAACGGATCCAAAACGCCTCAGCCAGGCTCATATTAGACATCCCGCGTAAAGAACATATCTCTGGTCACCTGAAAAACCTCCACTGGCTTCCCGTCAATAAGAGGATCACTTTCCGGCTCCTAACCCACGCACACAAAGCACTCTACGAAATCGGACCAGAATGCCTCAACACATGACTGTCCTTCTACACCCCCTCCCGCCAGCTACGATCATCCAACCAAGCCCTTGCCACTGTACCTCGCATCAACAAAACCACCATGGGAGGTAGATCCTTCTCCTACCTGGCAGCTAAAACCTGGAACTCACTTCCCACTTACCTTCGACTTACCCAGAACCACCTAGCATTCAGAAAGCAACTTAAAAAGTGTATATTTGACAAGTAATTCCCCACCCCTCCTCAAGCGCCTTGAGACCCCATGGGTATGTAGTGCGCTATATAAATTCTCTGACTTGACTTGACATCGGGCAGTCCATTACCTTGCCCCCTTCTTTCCGCCTCCGCATCCCTCAAAAGAGGAAGAGAGGCTCCACCGTCTGGACCCAAAACGTGCGCTCTCTTATTATCTGGATCGCACACGCCAGTTCCGGGTGGATGACCAACTCTTTGTTGGTTACGTGGGCGCTAAGAAGGGAAAGGCGGTGCACAAGCGGACCATCTCGCGGTGGATCATCTTGTGTATCCAGGCATGTTACTCCATGGCCAAAAAGGAGCCCCCTGTTGGATTGCGGGCTCATTCTACTCGGGCCACGGCGACTACAACTGCCCTGGGCAGAGTGCCCTTGCAGGACATTTGCCAGGCAGCTACGTGGGCCTCGCTGCACACGTTTGCAAGACACTACTGCCTGGACAGCCAAGTCCGGAGGGATGGCTTCTTTGGCCGTTCCGTCCTCCAGGACTTTCTGGTGTGATTATTGGTTTGCAGACCCACTACCGGGGTTGGTATTGCTGGGGTATCTATTCTAAGGTAAGGAATCTATCACTAACGTGTCTCTTTCAGATGCACAAGTTACTACTTGTGTAACGATATATCTGTAAGAGACATTAGTTAGTGATAGATTCCTTACCGACCCACCCATTCTCCCCATTCTGCGAACCGATACCTAGGGTTAAGGTCATCCCCTTTCAGGGCCCTAGTTTTATGGCACCAGTGTTGGTTCTATCATGGCTCTGCGTATCTGGCGTGGAAAAGCTGTGTATCAGAACTGACATCAGCACGCATGGGCGGCGTCTAAGTACTCCGACGTCATTCCGGCGCTAACGACGCCGACGACTGACGCGGAGCCGCGGACGACACCTACCGACGCGCAGGGGTATTGCTATGCAAAGATTTTCCGGATCCAGTCTGACGCCTGGGGATATTCTAAGGTATGGAATCTATCATTAACTAATGTCTCTTACAGATATATCGTTACACAAGTAGTAACTTGTGCGATAGGGCGGTTTATGCAGGGCCTCACTCGGGGTCACGAGAATTTAAAGTCAAAGTTTTTAACTCATGCATGTGGCAGGCATGGTGCCGAGTCCCCAAAAGCATATGAGCAACAATCCCCACACATACTGGTTGTGGGTACAGAGTTTCGCAGGCGGGAATAATTTTAGTACATTCATACTCTTAACTAAATTATTTACAGGCACCTAATGTTGATTCTCTGTTTCATAAATGCCTGAGCGCTCCGACAGTGTTACAGGTAATGGGGCAGGTGAGGCTCCTGCTGCTGAGAGCGGCTGGCAGATTACAGCACGTCAGCGTCTAGGCATGTACAGTCTGCACAGCGCCAGTAGCTGCGTATCTAAGAAATACTTAAGGTGCACATGCGGTTGTCCGTGGTAGGTTGGATTTATCCGATAAGTGAAGGAACTTTAGTTGGGACATGCCCTTATTTTATGCAAGCTGGCTGATTTTCTTAGAAGGCAGATAACTTGCGTGTGACGGAAAGGGGGCACAGAATACAAGGGTTGGTTGTTATTATTATGCTGCACTGTATTGGGTGGCTGCTGGTGACAGTTATCACAAGGAGTTTAGTATCGCTGCTTACGGACCCATACCCGAGCCTTCATGAACGCACAGACAGGTCTGCGGAGATGGTTATCACCGTCCCATTATCAATAGATATTTTTGGTACAGTTGGACGCACAAAAAATACAAGAAAGGAATGTCTTTTTTAATTTATTGGTGAATGTGCGAACTTCTTTTTCTAAGAAATTTCGGGACAAGAAATAGATAAACGACAATATGCGCGGATCAGCAGTGTCTTGTTCGATCGACCCACAGTTTTTAATGTACGCGCAAGGCAGCGTACGGCGCATCTCTCCTAGGGCAGGTGTTTTTAAGAATAGCTTTTTAATTTGGAGGGCATTATCAGGTGGGTGAATCTTAAAACATGCTACGACGCCCAGTATTTCTACCGGGAATGTCCTCCACATAGCTTAGGTTGGTGTTTTGATCCAATTGCATTAGCAGAGCCCTCAAGGGTTTGAATGACAAAAACAGTATGCATTGTCTAACAGTGTAGCTGGTAAGTTGAGAAGTAAGGCAAAACAGTTCCCTTGTAACGTGAAAGGATGGGGCCCTTTTGGACAGCAAAAAATCATAAGTTGCGTTTTCTGGGTAGATACTCAATGTGCATTGGCGTGAACTTTAAGGCGTGAAGGTCACCATGTGTTACCACATAGGTGGCAACAGGTGTCATGTTACTGTGTATGGGTTACTACTTTGGTTTTTAACAAGTATTTGTGCGGAGTGACTTATACTGCATGGAGGTGGCTGTAGTGATGTTACCACATTGCCACTAGTGGGTATTACTAAGTAGGTGTACTGCATGGGTATTACCACGTGTTACAGCATGTGTGTTACCATGGGGGGCTTAACACGTATTACCATGTCCGTCATAGTACAACTACAGCGCATGATACACTGGGGTAAGGCAGGAGATCACTTAATCTCCCTGTGCCTAACGAATACAAAGGTGTCCTCAGGTAATGCGATTGGGATATGTTATGTGCTCTCAACATCATGTTTTATTTCAACTATGCTGAATTTACAACGCTCCGAGTCCCTTAGCTTCAGGTCAGCCCTGAAATGAGCTAACACACTATTACACTAATCGTAAACGCTCTCATTGGGAGGTACAACTTCATTGTTATTCATGTAATGTTAATGGTACTAGGTTTAACGCTCTTGAAGTCTCTCTACAAATCTGAAATCAAATGTCCCTCATGTAATGCGAATGATGCTAGGCTAGACACTTTTTTAGTTAGAATTTTGATTGCAATATTCCTCATTTAATGCAAGGGAAACTATACGACGCGTAACGCTCTCAAAGACCCTCAGTTGCGGGTTAGCCAGCCCTGAAGTGAGCCAACATACCATTCGTAACGCCAAGAGAAATTACTAACAAAACAATGGGATTAGGATTTCACCTGGCGAGTTGGCTATTATACGTCACTGGTGATAATGCTAACAAAATGAGGTTCAGATAAGTGGGAGGCCACGGTAACTGGTGCTATGGTAAGCACTCATTAATGCACATGCCCTAGGTGGAAATTGTGGCGGTGGCCAGGTGTCTTATGGTTGACTTAGCGGATTTACTGATAATTTTCTTGTAACTACATGGGTGTGTGTCAGGGCCGGTAAGCTAAATGCGGCTAATGGGCTTGCACCACCGGTTTGTAGCAGTTGAATTGAAACAAGTCCAGATGTTCCTGTGCGCGGGCAGCAGCAGTCTGGTAGTTTTCAAGAACCTCCCTCCGGTGAGACTCCAAAGTAATCTGCCCGAGTGTGTTCATGGTATGATGCAAAGATTCTGGTCTCGTGAAAAAAATAAAACATAATTAAGTGACCCTATACCTTCTTCAGCAGTCTGAAAACGTGTTCATTTTTATTTGATGTATTTATGTGAAGATTTGCTTTTGGATATGACAAAGCTAAAAGTTTAAACTGACGAGATGTCAGTGGTTTTCCTAATAAAAATTACGCTTACAGGTCCTGCAGTTTTCAAAACTAAACAGAAAAGTTTGCAGTATGTGAAATTCAGTTTGTGTGTATTTGTGTGTGCATGCAAGTTTGTGTTCTCAGGCATAGGGGCATGATGGAAAAGTGGCAACCCATGACACATGATATAGCTGGCAAATCATTCTGTCCTTGGATGACTGAAATCTTCAGCCTGTTCTTGCTTTTCACAGAAGATCACTTTTCTTTCTGGTCTGTTTTAAGGCAATTTCTAAACCACTTTAATGTGCAAAGCAAGAGTTTCCCAATATATTTATCTTATTTCATGGTTATAACTACTGTATTTATATCACAATAAAGTCAGTAGCGGCTGCTATTAGTGCTTAGTGGTGAGGCGCGGGAATAAAAAAAAGAAACTCCCAACAAAAAATAATGAAAAGCACACTTACCTTGAGCTCCGAAGGCCGCCACCTTCCTTTTCTCCGCCAATCCTGGACTATGACTGCGCAGGTTCCAAGATGCAAAATCCCAGCACTTCTCTCATGCGGTGAATGCTATTCCCAGCGTGAGAAATGCACTGGGATTGGTCTAAGCAGCTTTGTTTGCCGCTCAGACAGTGCATTGGAGCCTTGGGTGTTTTTTCAACCTGGCTGTGCAACACAGCCGGATTGGAGAAACTTAAGTGCACATGTGTGTTTGGCGGGCTTAGGACAGCCGGACAAACACACGTGCACTTAACAGGCCCCCCAGGATTTCGCTGCAAACCGCGAAATCGGCACTTTTGTAAAAATGCCGCGATTTTTACAAAAGTACCCGCGAAATCATCACTTTTGTAAAAAGTCAGCGATTTTTACAAAAGTGCCAATGTCATCAGGGTGACCAACTGGCATAGGTGCAAATTCAGGACAGTGAGTGTAAAAATTCAGGACAGAAATTTGGGACAAAATGTACGTTTTCCAACTCCTCAGAGGAGGTTGCAGGGGCGTAACAAACGCCCCCGCAGGCCCCGCGGTGCGGGGGGCCCACTCCCTTCAGTAAATGAAGGGGGCCCCCGGCCCCCCTCAGCTCTTCGGTGAGAGAGGAGAGGCTTGCTTTGCGCTTAAGCAAGCCTCTCTCCCTCTGAAGCAGGTGCAGGCTGTCTGCAGCCTGCAGCCTGCTCCGAGCCCCTCGCTCCCTCCCTCTGACTGAAGAGAAACAAAGTATCAACATACTTTATTTCTCTTCAGTCAGAGGTGCGAAAGAGATTGGGGGTGGGGGCCTCATAGAGCAGGAGCCAGTAGAGGGCACTGCTGGGACTCTGACAAGGGTGGGGCGGGGGCCCCAGAGAGCAGGAGGCAGCACAGAGCACTGCTGGGTCTCTGCCAAGGGTGGGGTGGGGGCCCCAGAGAGCAGGAGGTAGCAAAGAGCACTGCTCAGGACCCTGACAAGGGTGGGGTGGGGGTTCCAGAGAGCAGGAGGCAGCAAAGAGCACTGCTCAGGACCCTGACAAGGGTGGGAGTGGGGGCCCCCAGAGAGCAGGAGGCAGCACAGATCTCTGCTGGGACCCTGACAAGGGTGGAGTGGGGGCCCCAGAGAGCAGGAGGCAGCACAGAGCACTGATGGGACCCTGACAAGGGTGGAGTGGGGGCCCCAGAGAGCAGGAGGCAGCACAGAGCACTGATGGGACCCTGACAAGGGTGGAGTGGGGGCCCCAGAGAGCAGGAGGCAGCACAGAGCACTTCTGGGACTCTGACAAGGGTGGGGGTGGGGCCCTAGAGAGCAGGATGCAGCACGGAGCTCTGCTGGGACCCTGACAAGGGTGGAGTGGGGGGCCCAGAGAGAGAGGAGGCAGCACAGAGCACTGCTGGGACCCTGACAAGGGTGGGGTGGGGGCCCAAGAGAGCAGGAGGCAGCACAGAGCACTGCTGGGACCCTGACAAGGGTGGGGGTGGGGCCCCAGAGAGCAGGAGGCAGCACAGAGCTCTGCTGGGACCCTGACAAGGGTGGGGGTGGGGCCCCAGAGAGCAGGAGGCAGCCCAGAGCTCTGCTGGGACCCTGACAAGGATGGGGGGGGGGCAGAGAGCAGGAGGCAGCACAGAGCACTTCTGGGACTCTGACAAGGTTTGGGGTGGGGGCCCAGAGACAGCAGGAGGCAGCACAGAGCGCTTCTGGGACTCTGACAAGGGTGGAGTGGGGCCCCAGAGAGCAGGAGGCAGCACAGAGCACTGCACAGGACCCTGACAAGGGTGGGGTGGGGGACCCAGAGAGCAGGAGGCAGCATAGAGCACTGCTGGGACCCTGGTGTGGAGTGGGGGCTCCAGAGAGCAGGAGGCAGCACAGAGCACTGCTCAGGACCCTGACAAGGGTGGGAGTGGGGCCCCCAGAGAGAGCATTCTCCAGGGCAACCTTCATATGAGAAGGGGTGAGGCAGCAAAATGGTGCCCTCAAGTAAGCACTCTTGTTAGAAAGTACCATGTGAGCGTGCGCAGGGGGTTGGGGGGGGCAAGGGGTGCCGAGAAGAGTGAAGGGCAGAGGTGAGAAGGGTGCAAGGTAGAGAGGAGAAGAGTGCAAGGCAGAGATGAGATGGGTGCAGGGTAGAGAAGGGTGCAAGGCGGAAGGGAGAAGGGTGCAAGGCATAGAGGAGATAGGTGCAAGGAAGAGAGGAGAAGGGTTCAAGGCAGAGGGGAGAAGGGTGCAACTGGGAGGGGAGAAGGGTGCAAGGCAGAGGAGAGAAGGGTGCAAGGCAGAGGGGAGCAGGGTGCATGGCAGAGGGGAGAAGGCTGGACGGCAGAGGGGAGAAGGGTGCAAGGCAGAGGGGAGAAGGGTGAAAGGTAGAGAGGAGAAGGGTGCAAGGCAGAGAGGAGATGGGTGCAAGGTAGAGAAGGGTGCAGGGTGGAAGGGAGAAGGGTGCAAGGCAGAAAGGAGATGGGTGCAAGGTAGAGAGGAGAAGGGTTCAAGGCAGAGGGGAGAAGGGTGCACCGGGGAGGGGAGAAGGGTGCAAGGCAGAGGAGAGAAGGGTGCAAGGCAGAGGGGAGCAGGGTGCATGGCAGAGGGGAGAAGACTGGAAGGCAGAGGGGAGAAGGATGCAAGGCAGAGGGGAGAAGGGTGCAAGGTAGAGAGGAGAAGGGTGCAAGGCAGAGAGGAGATGGGTGCAAGGTAGAGAAGGGTGCAAGGGAGAAGGGTGCAAGGCAGAAAGGAGATGGGTGCAAGGTAGAGAGGAGAAAAGTTGAAGGCAGAGGGGAGAAGGGTGCAAGGCAGAGGGGAGAAGGGTGCAAGGCAGAGGAGAGAAGGGTGCAAGGCAGAGGAGAGAAGGGTGCAAGGCAGAGAGGAGAAGGGTGCAAGGTGGATAGCAGAAGGGTACAAGGCAGAGAGGAGAAGGGTGCAAGGCAGAGTGGAGAAAGGTGCAAGGCAGATAGGAGAAGGGTGCAAGGCAGAGAGGAGAAGGGTGCAAGGCAGAGAGGAGAAGTGTGCAAGGCTGAGAGGAGAAGGGTGCAAGGCAGAGAGGAGAAGGGTGCAAGGCAGAGAGGAGATGGGTGCAAGGTAGAGAGGAGAAGGGTGCAAGGCAGAGAGGAGAAGGGTGCAAGGCAGAGGGGAGAAGGATGCCAAGCAGAGGGGAGAAGTGTGCAAGGCAGAGGGGAGAAGGGTGCAAGGTAGAGAGAAGAAGGGTGCAAGGCGGCGTGGAGAAGGGTGCAAGGCGGAGTGGAGAAGGGTGCAAGGTAGAGAGGAGAAGGGTGCAAGGCAGCGAGGAGAAGGGCGCAAGGTAGAGGAGAGAAGGGCGCAAGGCAGAGGGGAGAAGGGCGCCAGGTAGAGGAGAGAAGGGTGCAAGGTGCAGGGGAGAAGGGTGCAAGGAGGAGGGGAGAAGGGTGCAAGGAGGAGGGGAGAAGGGTGCAAGGTAGAGGGGAGAAGGGTGCAAGTTGGAGGGGAGAAGGGTGCAAGGCAGAAGGGAGAAGGGTGCAAGGCATAGGGGAGAAAGGTGGAAGGCATAGGGGAGAAAGGTGCAAGGCAGAGAGGAGAAGGGTTCAAGGCAGAGGGGAGAAGGGTGCCAAGCACAGGACAGAAGTGTGCAAGGCAGAGGGGAGAAGGGTGCAAGGTAGAGAGGAGAAGGGTGCAAGGTAGAGGGGAGAAGGGTGCAAGGCGGAGTGGAGAAGGGTGCAAGGCGGAGTGGAGAAGGGTGCAAAGCAGAGGGGAGAAGGGTGCAAGGGGGAGGAAAGAAGGGTGCAAGGGAGAGGGGAGAAGGGTACTAGGCGGAGGGGAGAAGGGTGCAAGGCCGAAGGGAGATGGATGCAAGGTAGTAAAAGGTGCAAGGGGGAGGGGGAGAAGAGTGCAAGGGGGAGGGGGAGAAGGGTGCAAGGGGGAGGGTGAGAAGGGTGCAAGGGGGAGGGTGGGAAGAGTGCAAGGGGGATGGTGATGAAGTTAAAAATGTGCCCCCCTGGAAACATTTCTGCGGACGCCATGGCAACACACACTACTTTGTGAGAGAGAGGGGAGAGAGAGTGGAGTGAGAGAGAGAGTGGAGTGAGAGAGAGTGGAGTGAGAGAGAGTGGAGTGAGAGAGAGAGTGGAGTGAGAGAGAGCGGAGTGAGAGAGAGAGTGGAGTGAGAGAGAGCGGAGTGAGAGAGAGAGCGGAGTGAGAGAGAGCGGAGTGAGAGAGAGCGGAGTGAGAGAGAGAGCGGAGTGAGAGAGAGAGCGGAGAGAGAGAAAGTGGGTAGAGAGTGGAGAGGGAGAGAATGGGTAGAGAGTGGAGAGGGAGAGAGTGGGTAGAGAGTGGAGAGGGAGAGAGTGGGTAGAGAGTGGAGAGGGAGAGAGTGGGTAGAGAGTGGAGAGAGAGAGAGTGGAGAGAGAGAGTATGGAGAGAGAGAGAGAGTGGAGAGAGAGAGTGGAGAGATAGAGTAGAGAGAGAGAAGGGAGAGTAGAGACAGAGAAGGGAGAGAGAGAGAGAGAGAGAGTGGGGAGAGAGAGGAGGGAGACAGTGGAGGGAGACAGTGAAGAGAGAGTGGAGAGAGAGTGGAGAGAGAGTAGAGAGAGTGAGAGACAGTGGAGAGAGAGACAGTAGAGAGAGAGATAGTAGAGAGAGAGACAGTGGAGAGAGAGACAGTGGAGAGAGACAGTGGAGAGAGAGACAGTGGAGAGAGAGAGACAGTGGAGAGAGAGAGGAGAGAGAGAGAGTGGAGAGAGAGAGAGTGGAGAGAGAGAGAAAGTGGAGAAAGAGAGTGGATAGAGGGATAGAGAGTGGAGAGAGTAGAGGGAGAGAGGGGAGAGTGGAGGGAGAGAGGGGAAAGGGAGAGAGGGGAGAGAGAGAGAGAGTGGAGAGAGAGACACTAGAGAGAGGAGAGAGAGAGTGGAGAGAGGGAGAGTAGAGAGAGTGGAGATGGAGAGAGAGTGGAGAGAGAGAGAGAGAGAGAGAGTGGAGAGAGAGTGGAGAGGGAGAGAGACTGGAGAGAGTGGAGAGAGAGAGAGAGTGGATAGGGATGGAGAGTGGAGATAGAGTGGAGAGAGAGTGGAGAGAGAGAGAGTGGAGAGAGAGAGTGGAGAGAATGGAGGGAGAGAGGAGAGAGAGAGAGAGTGGACGGAGAGAGGAGAGAGAGAGAGAGTGAGAGAGTGGAGAGAGAGACACTGGAGAGAGTGGAGAGAGGGAGAGTAGAGAGAGTGGAGAGAGAGTAGAGAGAGTGGAGAGATAGAGAGAGAAGGGAGAATAGAGAGAGAGAAGGGAGAGAGAGTGGAGAGAGACAGTGGAGAGAGAGTAGAGTGAATGAGAGACAGTGGAGAGAGAGAGAGAGTGGAGAGAGTAGAAAGAGTGAGAGTGGAGAGACAGAGACAGTGGAGAGAGAGACAGCGGAGAGAGACAGTGGAGGGAGGGACAGTGGAGAGAGAGTGGAGAGAGAGACAGTGGAGATAGAGTCGACAGAGTTGAGAGAGAGAATGGAGAGAGAGAGATAGAGTGGAGAGAGAGAGAGATAGAGTGGAGAGAGAGTAGAGACTGACTGACTCAGAGACTGAATACTGACTGACGGAGAGACTGACTGGCTGAGAAACTGACAGAGATAGAGAGACTGACAGAGAGACAGAGACTGACTGACAGACTGACTGACTGACAGACTGACAGAGAGACTGAATGACAGAGAGAGAGAGACTGACTGACTAAGAGAGAGAGACTGACTCACTGAGAGAGAGAGAGACTGTGATGGAATTGGGGTCAAAGTGTGTATGAAGCTATGCAATGCCTCTTAAGATTGCTATTGTCTACTAATAAAAATGTATTATCAAAATGTGCTCTTGGTAGTTACATCTGCTTTTGAAGTACTGCTTTGTCTCATTGTCTAATGTTTTAAAACGGAAATGAGAAGGAGCAGTGGATGCACTTTTGTCAAAACTGAACAGTGAGTGGGCCCGATATTGTATATCAAGACAGGAGTCTGCATCAGGAAACCCACCTAAAATTGGGCAAACTTCCCCGGCCTACTGATGGCAGGGACCCTGTAATGAATGGACCACCACCTTTGATAGCCTGCGGGCAGACTAAGCCCAACCTTTACATCCACCATTCAGTGTTACTTATAATTAGGGCTCCCGGTTTTCCGTTTTTACGGATTTTTACATATAAATACAGACGGAAATCTGTAACTGCTGTCCAGGGAGCTCACCGTGTAATCCCTGCAACGTACTGCTGCTGAATTTGCATTTTCCACCGCTGCACCTCGCGGTACCCGCTGCGCGGGTCCCGCATCGCCCGTCCTGCTGGGTGCTCAACCGAGGAGAAGGATCCTTGCTGGCGACTTGGGCGGATTCAAAGGGCGCGAAAAGAGCACTCTTCCAGGGCTGCGAGCGCCAGGTGAGGGACAGGGACTCCATTTCCCAGGAGTCCCTGTGTTGCCATCACCTGCACCTGGACGCTCTCCCTGCTTGCCCCACCACCTACCACCGAGCTAAAGGCGCTGCATCCTTAGGAACTTTGGGAGACGCCTAGTCTGTAACTGCTGTCCAGGGAGCTCACCGTGTAATCCCTGCAACGTACTGCTGCTGAAGTTGCATTTTCCACCGCTGCACCTCGCGGTACCCGCTGCGCGGGTCCCGCATCGCCCGTCTTGCTGGGTGCTCAACCGAGGAGAAGGATCCTTGCTGGCGACTTGGGCGGATTCAAAGGGCACGAAAAGAGCACTCTTCCAGGGCTGCGAGCGCCAGGTGAGGGACAGGGACTCCATTTCCCAGGAGTCCCTGTGTTGCCATCACCTGCACCTGGACGCTCTCCCTGCTTGCCCCGCCCCCTACCACCGAGCTAAAGGCGCTGCATCCTTAGGAACTTTGGGAGCAGTGGCGGTTCGTCCATTGGGGGCGTTGGGGCGTTGCCCCACTAGCCACATTGATGTCCGTCACTGCTGTCAATTACACTGCACTGACTGCGCAAAAAGTAAAATTATGAGCACAGGGCAGAGCGCACAAAAATTGCCGACAGTCATAATTGAGGCCGGAGTCACGTCATCACGATCGCATCGCGGAAGGAGTGGGGGCGGGCCTGTGGCAGGCTGGCAGGAGCAGTGTGGCAGGGAGGGCAGCAGCAGTGTGCGCATTCAGGACAAGTCATTTTTATGACTTGCCCACGCATGCGCACACACGCAATAGCCCCTTCCCTCCTCCTCCTCCCCAAGCCGTCACACAGGCAGAGACCCGGGGGAGCCGGGTCTCAGTATGGGCAGTTTTAGCCCTGCTCTATAGTCAATCCTGGCGCAGTGGCGAGGTTATGCTGCGCCAGGATTGGCTGAGTAAAGTTACCGCGCACGAGGATAGTGGTGCTGCCGAGCGTGGGTGGGTGGCTGACTCACTGGCTGTGCTCAATGAGAGAGCGCTGCAAGCAAGACCCCTCCTTTCATGACCTCGTGATTCCCCTTGCCACTGGACATGGCCCAGGCGGGCCGAAATTACTAGCATGTTCCACTGCCAAGTCACAGAAGCGGTGGGCCACACAGAGGAAAACAAAAGGTAAACTCCGTTTTTTTTATTTTCTGTGTTTAAGTGACTGTGAGTGTTTTAATGGTATGCCAATGCCGCCGTCGCCAGTGTGCGAATATGTAGCTGTAGGCTAGAGCTGCTGTTTATTTAGTCTTGCAGAACTAAGAATTTCACATTTAAAGTGCACAGAAACCGAAGCACTGAAAGCTGATGACATTTGTGATAAAGCTGTCATTTGATGTAAGACGCCTAACTGCATTCGGTGGATGTGTCGATTTCACTCGATAGCACTGTGAACTGAAAAGCAAAGCTTGAAGGAGATCAGATCACCCAATCACAGACACTTCCTGTGTCGTCATCATCTTGACTTCCATAGCCCTAGGACTCGATCACATCATTTAGCTCCTTAGGGAAGGGGTTCACGAAACAGACTTCCAGCCGTCTTTAGTACCGTTTTGTTTGTAAATTCCACAAAAATGTAAAATAGCTGTTTTATGACTATTTTTCTCATATCGGGTATAATAACTACACATGCATTGCAGACGGTCGTTCTTCCAGGCAAAGGGTATGTTGTAAGTGACACACCCACTCGTTTCAAAGGAATTGTGGGGTTATGGCCGACCTCAGCCTAATAAAGGTTCCCCAACAGCCCACATCTCGCTCGCCAAGGCCTTTGAAGCCTCACTTTGAAAATCTTGTTTCCACAGCCTTCCTTCCCACAACCGAATCACTGCTCCCTGAAGCGGGAGGGTATTGGCTCAGAAATATATCTCTTGTTTTTATCCATAACAGTATTTCTTGTTTGGTAAATGAAAAATGAGTAGGTTGTCATAACTTATGAATCTTGGTGATTAAATGTATTTTCTAAACAAACAGCAAGAGAGATTAGTAGGAATATGCTTTTTGCGCATGAAATCATTATTACAGAAAACAAACATCACTATGTGCTACGTCATGGCTTCTACAGCCTAGCACAATCTCTGACACTTCTTTTTGTCCGCTGTACCTCATTAGCAGGGCTTCTGCATTATCATAGCACTGTACATGGGCAGAGGCCCACAGCAGAGATGTTTTGAGTGAGGGGCTTTTGGTGATATAATTGACAGCACAATTACCTCATTGTTGGTGATGAAAGTGAAGGCCCTTCTTTGCAAAACGTGTTCTCCATTAGTAACTACCCATGTGGGGTTCTATATATATATATATATATATATATATATATATATATATATATATATATATATATATATATATATATATATATATATATATATATATATATATATCAACAGCATATACAAACGACAAGAAAGAAATGGAATCACAAATCTTTATCATGTAAATATTATTGCGAACATTTTAGATTAATATGAATGTCTGGCCTTTTCCTTGGATGAAGTGTGACTGAATTTCTTTACATTTTTTCAATGAGGGAACAGTAAAAAAGTGCTCTTTGTTCGCCCTTGTGAAGAGCAGGGAATATTGCCTTGCCATAAATCAAAGGGTACTGTAAACCCCAGTGTTTTCAAGCTTCTGTGGCTATGGGGCCTTATCAACTCTCTTTTGTCTTTATTGTCGCTTTACAATTACATATGCTCTATAATTGGGGTAAGTGCAGCCCCTTATCTTGAGAGCGATGGTAGCGTGCTGTTGTGTCAAAAGTCTCAGACTCCCACTGATTTTGACTTTATTTATGGAAAGGCGAAGGGAGTCTCCTCTTTAAACGCTGCAGGTGCAGACTTGCCTGCATGTGGCACTTTTTTGCTAGGCCTATTAATGAGCCAGCGTTGATCTCCCCATTCACAAAATATATATTGTAAACAATGCACTCGACTGTTAAAATGAAAATAACTTTGCCTGGCCCCTACATGTGTAACTCCGTTCTGTCAATCAGCCCGAGAACTAATATAACCCCATAACAAAATGCACAGTAAATCGCCACAGACTTCCATAAAAATGTTGTGCCCCCTCTCAGCTCACCACTCTCAGACTTCACCAACCACCAATGACACTTAGTAAGTCTTGTTCCTATAACGAAGCACTGCTGCCATCACAGCATCAGATGTAAGATACTTCACTAGCATATTCAGAGGTATTATCGCAAAGTCTGTTATGAAGTTCTGTGGATATACTGGGTAATAAGCAGCTACCTATGTCATTATCATATGAAATCTTTTTATTGATTTATTAACCAACTTGCTTTCTCAAATTTGATTGAAATGCACCATTTGGCCACTCTTTTTTTCAAAATGTTCTCATGGGGTAATTCCCTGAACCCCTCTTTTGGCCGTCAGTCTCTCTTGTCGCATATAACTCACGCACAACTTTTACGCCACACCTTTTTCAAAAGTCACCAGCCGCCACTGTCCAGACATGCAGAGTATACTATGCTATTTACCACCATTGTTGAGGGGCATCATAAACCACTAGAGGTTTCATTTCTCAGAGTCATGGTGTGTGTATCTGTGTTTTACTGAAAGTTTCAGAGAATATGAAACCGAAAAATCCCTGACATTCGCAAGCAAGCTACAGTCGCAGAATATGGCCTTGGATAGGCCAAGTCCCCAAACTCCATGGGTAAACATCCCACACTACACATCTGCATGAAACTTGATATTCTTGCAATATGTTTAATCTGGTAACTGCAAAATTTCATGCAGATTCATTAATTGATACCTAAATTAATAATGGTAACTTTTTTTTAAACCCCATTTATTGTTGTTGTCCTCTGATGGATCTGCTTTAAACGTGAAATACCAAAAAAAAGTGAAACCTGCTAAATGTCTGCCATATTTTGTGTGGATTTATCAAACTGTGCCAAATGTTTTGCAAATGAACACTTCATTGACTGCTCAATTAAATGTGCCTGCCTCAACAGACCTTTGAAACTGAAAACACCAAGTGTAAGCTGAATATGCTAAGCATCTACCTCATTTCATGCAGGTCTGACAAACAGTGCCAGCGTGACAACCAATTCAAATGTTATTTTACTCTTCCTATTAATTTTCCCAACTCCCCTATATTGGAGCTACACAAAACCTGAAATACCTGCATTTGAGTGTAACCTGCTCACTGTTTGCTGCATTTCCCAGACATTGAGCAAACAGAGCCAAAGTTATTACTAGCAAATGAAAATCTTATTGCCCCCTTTTAATTTTGACCCCCGCCCCCTAATCCCTCAACCCCATTAGATTGGCACAATACTTGACATACTAAAAGAAGACTCATTCTTCTACATTTTCTCCATATTTTGTGCAGATGTATCTCCTAGTGCCAAATTATTAACAAATTAACACTTTCTATACCCCCCCTTCTTAACTGAGCACCCCCTTGATGGAGCTCCATGCCTTTGAAAAGCCAAGAGTAGGCTTAGTAAGCTAAGTGTCTGGTAAATTTCATGCATATTTGTCAAGCAACTGTCTAGATATACTAGTGTTTATCCTTTAGAGCCTACTCTGCACCTTTTTAAACCCTAGTATCTCAACACTATTGCACAGATTTACACCCAACCACAAAAATACCAATTTTTAATAAATATCTTCATTTATGCCAAGTTTGCCATAATTCCTTTCAGTGGTTCGAGTTGTAGTGATGGGCAACATTTCCTATAGGAGCTAAAATGGGAAAACACATATTTTTTAGCCCCACTTATCTTTTTTTCCTCCTGCACAGAATAGCCTGAGAACTCACACACCAGACCCTAGCATCATGCTCTAATTTCTTGGATGCTTGAACTTGTGCTACGTTACGCTACATGGGTCTTGTTAAGCACCTGTCTCAACCAATAAGAGAGCCTTGGCACAAATCAGAGCATGGACACTAAACATCATGCATCATTAATGGATTGGGCCAGAGAAAAGCCAATGTTTTAATATTTCCTAAATCACAGGTGATGAGAGAAGCACCTGCTTGGCACATGCATAGAGAGTTCTAGAGCCTTATGTCAAGATGAGGCAATGCACCTTCTAGTGTCACGTAAGGATGTGGCCCCCCTTCGAACCTGCGTGCCTTCATTTGAACACACAAAAAGTAATAAATCCACCGACATTGGGCACTTGTTTACATCTCATGTTGAAATCATTAGGGATGTTGGATGAGAGGTATATTTAACACGACAGATGTAATTGCTTGAAAATGTTTTGGCACTGAATGCCACCTGCGAGGCCTGGTCTCACCCAGGTCAGCTGCAGGACCTCGCTGCCTCCCAAGCATAAGTTGCATTGTCATTCCCGGGGAAGGGCCATGCAATGACATAATGAAAAGGTAGCAGTGAGGAATGTGGATTCATGGGTGGTGAAAGAGCAGCGGTGTGACGGCAGCAGGACTCTCACACGCCACAGTTGAGAAAGCAGTTCCGTAGTGCACATCACACTTTCTGACTGCACAGGGTGGCACTGCTCATGGACGTCTGACTGGCTCGTCCCTTCAGACGGGGACAGACCGAGGTCCTTCTGGGCAGAAATAGAGAGAACTGGGCAGCCCCGGCCCCTCCTCTCTCGCACACTCTTGACAATGTTAGCTGCGGTGACATCACAGCGCGGGGCGGGGCCTGCTGCACAGTTTGTGTGTACTCTATACCTCACTTCCTAGCTGCCAGAGCATGAACAGTTACATTACGGACCAGGAACTGGGAGCAGATGCGTCCTGGCCCCTGTATTGCCGCTGCCGGCGTGTTTTCGGGGTGGATTGTGCCTTTCCCCTCCAGTTTGTGGTAACCTCGGCTGGGCAGTGTTTGGAAGGGTGTCAGCAGCTGTGTGTTTCCTCTTGCAGTGCATGGCTCTTCTCCTGCACAGCGAGCACCTGGAGCCCGGCACCAGGAGGCTGCACTTCAGGTAAGGCAGCCCTGCACTGCTTTCCGCTGTGTGCCTGGGTCTTCCGGTGATCGCAAGGTGCCCTGTGGCACGTCATAGCAGCGCATGCGGTTTTGCGGTCGTGAGTCACGTTGCATTCTGGTACTTGTAGTGACACCCACCCACAAGAGCCAAAATGTAAATCAGACATCCACGACTAAATGACCTACTGAGACAACAACAACTTAAGATTTCTGAGCGCCTCGATTATTAAGCTATTCATTCCGGCACAAGGGGTCGTCGGAAAGCATGAGTATAGGTACTAAACGTTGCTGTGTGACTGGGTTGGTGATGGATCCTCGAATAGTGTGCTCATGTTTTTCCCTAATTCTCTCATTAGTACAAGAGGAGGGGCGTGGAGTACCACGTTGAGATAGTGCCACCGTAGCCCAGTGGGGCAATGCACACATATGTGGATGGACAGCTGCGTGCTTGTATGAATGAATGGCTCTTGTGTGCATGGGTGATTCAGTAGATGGATGGAAGGGTGGGTGTTAAGCTGGAAGAACATGAGCAATCTCTCGTGCACTGTCCACATTCTGAATAATGAAATGTTAACATGTCTGCTGAGCATCAGTATTGCATGAGCTGTAGCTTGCTGCATTTGCCAGAGGTAAAGGGTCAATATACAGAAGTTGCTGCCTGTCACCCAAATAAATACCAGGAAGGTCTTGGAGAAACTCTGGAGATACTTGAACGAGTTGGAGGTCTTCAGACACACACAATCTCTAGTCTTCCTATGATACAATCCATTTGAGCATCTGTCAAGCTTTAGCTCATGTCAGTGGTAAGCAGGTAATAGTATTCTCCCACATCATTATAGGAGCTGTTTGTCTGGTGCTACACAAGCCATGTAGTGATGTAGACCTTCCCAACTCATCAGCCTTCTCTGATACATTAGATAAAATGCGCTTCAGCTCCTCGTCCTTTCACTTATACCATAAACCAATCCTGTAGCAATGCCATCCATTGGTATATACTGCACCAGGCACTAGCTGTATGTATTCAGGCAGAGTATTACTACAAATATCAGGACACTTGTATTAACCTTCCTGCTTTCTCAAATTTGCTTGAAAATGCACCATTTTCCCACTATTTTTTCAAAATTTTCTCGGGGGGAAATCCCCCCGAACCCTCCTTAGGGGGTTCGGGCTCGCTCGCTACGCTCGCTCGCTACGGTGCAGTGTGATTATCAGTTTCCGCCCCACCACTTTCAAATGTCACCAGCCGCCACTGTTTGGGAGACGCCTAATCTGTAACTGCTGTCCAGGGAGCTCACCGTGTAATCCCTGCAACGTACTGCTGCTGAATTTGCATTTTCCACCGATGCACCTCGCGGAACCCGCTGCGCGGGTCCCGCATCGCCCGTCCTGCTGGGTGCTCAACCGAGGAGAAGGATCCTTGCTGGCGACTTGGGCTGATTCAAAGGGCGCGAAAAGAACGCCCTTCCAGGGCTGCGAGCGCCAGGTGAGGGACAGGGACTCCATTTCCCAGGAGTCCCTGTGTTGCCATCACCTGCACCTGGACGCTCTCCCTGCTTGCCCCGCCCCCTACCACCGAGCTAAAGTCGCCGCATCCTTAGGAACTTTGGGAGACGCCTAATCTGTAACTGCTGTCCAGGGAGCTCACCGTGTAATCCCTGCAACGTACTGCTGCTGAATTTGCATTTTCCACCGCTGCACCTCGCGGTACCCGCTGCGCGGGTCCCGCATCGCCCGTCCTGCTGGGTGCTCAACCGAGGAGAAGGATCCTTGCTGGCGACTTGGGCGGATTCAAATGGCGCAAAAAGAACACTCTTCCAGGGCTGCGAGCGCCAGGTGAGGGACAGGGACTCCATTTCCCAGGAGTCCCTGTGTTGCCATCACCTGCACCTGGACGCTCTCCCTGCTTGCCCCGCCCCCTACCACCGAGCTAAAGGTGCTGCATCCTTAGGAACTTTGGGAGACGCCTAATCTGTAACTGCTGTCCAGGGAGCTCACCGTGTAATCCCTGCAACGTACTGCTGCTGAATTTGCATTTTCCACCGCTGCACCTCGCGGTACCCGCTGCGCGGGTCCCGCATCGCCCGTCCTGCTGGGTGCTCAACCGAGGAGAAGGATCCTTGCTGGCGACTTGGGCGGATTCAAAGGGCGCGAAAAGAACACTCTTCCAGGGCTGCGAGCGCCAGGTGAGGGACAGGGACTCCATTTCCCAGGAGTCCCTGTGTTGCCATCACCTGCACCTGGACGCTCTCCCTGCTTGCCCCGCCCCCTACCACTGAGCTAAAGGCGCTGCATCCTTAGGAACTTTGGGAGACGCCTAATCTGTAACTGCTGTCCAGGGAGCTCACCGTGTAATCCCTGCAACGTACTGCTGCTGAATTTGCATTTTCCACCGCTGCACCTCGCGGTACCCACTGCGCGGGTCCCGCATCGCCCGTCCTGCTGGGTGCTCAACCGAGGAGAAGGATCCTTGCTGGCGACTTGGGCGGATTCAAAGGGCGCGAAAAGAACACTCTTCCAGGGCTGCGAGCGCCAGGTGAGGGACAGGGACTCCATTTCCCAGGAGTCCCTGTGTTGCCATCACCTGCACCTGGACGCTCTCCCTGCTTGCCCCGCCCCCTACCACCGAGCTAAAGGCGCTGCATCCTTAGGAACTTTGGGAGACGCCTAATCTGTAACTGCTGTCCAGGGAGCTCACCGTGTAATCCCTGCAACGTAATGCTGCTGAATTAGCATTTTCCACCGCTGCACCTAGCGGTACCCGCTGCACGGGTCCCGCATCGCCGGTCCTGCTGGGTGCTCAACCGAGGAGAAGGATCCTTGCTGGCGACTTGGGCGGATTCAAAGGGCGCGAAAAGAACACTCTTCCAGGGCTGCGAGCGCCAGGTGAGGGACAGGGACTCCATTTCCCAGGAGTCCCTGTGTTGCCATCACCTGCACCTGGACGCTCTCCCTGCTTGCCCCGCCCCCTACCACCACCGAGCTAAAGGCGCTGCATCCTTAGGAACTTTGGGAGACGCCTAATCTGTAACTGCTGTCCAGGGAGCTCACCGTGTAATCCCTGCAACGTACTGCTGCTGAATTTGCATTTTCCACCGCTGCACCTCGCGGTACCCGCTGCGCGGGTCCCGCATCGCCCGTCCTGCTGGGTCCTCAACCGAGGAGAAGGATCCTTGCTGGCGACTTGGGCGGATTCAAAGGGCGCGAAAAGAACACTCTTCCAGGGCTGCGAGCGCCCGGTGAGGGACAGGGACTCCATTTCCCAGGAGTCCCTGTGTTGCCATCACCTGCACCTGGACGCTCTCCCTGCTTGCCCCGCCCCCTACCACCGAGCTAAAGGCGCTGCATCCTTAGGAACTTTGGGAGACGCCTAATCTGTAACTGCTGTCCAGGGAGCTCACTGTGTAATCCCTGCAACGTACTGCTGCTGAATTTGCATTTTCCACCGATGCACCTCGCGGTACCCGCTGCGCGGGTCCCGCATCGCCCGTCCTGCTGGGTGCTCAACCGAGGAGAACGATCCTTGCTGGCGACTTGGGCTGATTCAAAGGGCGCGAAAAGAACGCTCTTCCAGGGCTGCGAGCGCCAGGTGAGGGACAGGGACTCCATTTCCCAGGAGTCCCTGTGTTGCCATCAACTGCACCTGGACGCTCTCCCTGCTTGCCCCGCCCCCTACCACCGAGCTAAAGTCGCTGCATCCTTAGGAACTTTGGGAGTCGCCTAATCTGTAACTGCTGTCCAGGGAGCTCACCGTGTAATCCCTGCAACGTACTGCTGCTGAATTTGCATTTTCCACCGCTGCACCTCGCGGTACCCGCTGCGCGGGTCCCGCATCGCCCGTCCTGCTGGGTGCTCAACCGAGGAGAAGGATCCTTGCTAGCGACTTGGGCGGATTCAAAGGGCGCGAAAAGAACACTCTTCCAGGGCTGCGAGCGCCAGGTGAGGGACAGGGACTCCATTTCCCAGGAGTCCCTGTGTTGCCATCACCTGCACCTGGACGCTCTCCCTGCTTGCCCCGCCCCCTACCACCGAGCTAAAGGCGCTGCATCCTTAGGAACTTTGGGAGACGCCTAATCTGTAACTGCTGTCCAGGGAGCTCACCGTGTAATCCCTGCAACGTACTGCTGCTGAATTTGCGATTTCCACTGCTGCACCTCGCGGTACCCGCTGCGCGGGTCCCGCATCGCCCGTCCTGCTGGGTGCTCAACCGAGGAGAAGGATCCTTGCTGGCGACGTGGGCGGATTCAAAGGGCGCGAAAAGAACACTCTTCCAGGGCTGCGAGCGCCCGGTGAGGGACAGGGACTCCATTTCCCAGGAGTCCCTGTGTTGCCATCACCTGCACCTGGACGCTCTCCCTGCTTGCCCCGCCCCCTACCACCGAGCTAAAGGCGCTGCATCCTTAGGAACTTTGGGAGACGCCTAATCTGTAACTGCTGTCCAGGGAGCTCACCGTGTAATCCCTGCAACGTACTGCTGCTGAATTAGCATTTTCCACCGCTGCACCTAGCGGTACCTGCTGCGCGGGTCCCGCATCGCCGGTCCTGCTGGGTGCTCAACCGAGGAGAAGGATCCTTGCTGGCGACTTGGGCTGATTCAAAGGGCGCGAAAAGAACGCCCTTCCAGGGCTGCGAGCGCCAGGTGAGGGACAGGGACTCCATTTCCCAGGAGTCCCTGTGTTGCCATCACCTGCACCTGGACGCTCTCCCTGCTTGCCCCGCCCCCTACCACCGAGCTAAAGTCGCCGCATCCTTAGGAACTTTGGGAGACGCCTAATCTGTAACTGCTGTCCAGGGAGCTCACCGTGTAATCCCTGCAACGTACTGCTGCTGAATTTGCATTTTCCACCGCTGCACCTCGCGGTACCCGCTGCGCGGGTCCCGCATCGCCCGTCCTGCTGGGTGCTCAACCGAGGAGAAGTGTTGGACAGGCCACATGAAGGGCCGCTCTCCCCCCGGCTCACCCGGGCCCGAGCCCAGCCACGATATAGACTACACACCCCCATTGCACGTCCTCCGTCCCCTCAGGGACCCCTGCCCTCGAACATGTTAACCTCGTGGGTCCGACCCACTGCCGGGCCACGCGGCCAGCCCGGGCCGCCATCTTGGACACTCCACCACGAGGCCGCCTGGCCCCCGATCGACCTCAACCCTGGGCCTGGCCGGCCTCAGACATTCCGGCACCACCCTCTACCCGGGAGGTGAGCGGGCTACTTGGCAAGTCAATGGGAGAAAGAGGTGCCGATGGCTCTCCCCCGCCCAGTGCCGCTCGGCCATCGCCTCCCCGGGCGCTGGCTCCACCCCCCTGCTGGGTGTCTGGACTCCCTCATCCCGGACCTCCCGACCTCCAAGTGCGAGGGTCCGGACATCAAAGCACCCCAGCCCTATAACTGGGGCAGCTCCAGAGCAGGAAGGCAGTTGTATCTTGGAGTCGAGAGACGTAAAGAGGAACTCATCCTGGACGGACTACTGGCGCTGCCGTAGCTCTGTCTTGTGCACCATCGTCCTGCCTGTTGGCGCTGCCACGGCCGTCGTAACCTTCATCTTCGTCGTCACCGGGACCTGCAGGCTCCGCCGCGGACCGTCGTCCTTTCTTCATCCATCTCGGGACCTGCTTGGCTCCTCCACGGCCCGATCATCCACCACGCCAAGCTCGAGGATTGAGAGCTATTTTGAACTTACTGGTAACTAAGACTGTCCCGCTACCCTTTTCCTCAGCCGAAGATCAGAACCGAGGGGACCCCTGAGTCCAGACCTCCTTGTATCATACTATCGTAACCTAAGAATTGCATATAAAGTCTCGTTAACCTTCAACCTTGTGTGGTGTCCGTCTGTGGGGGGGAAGTTACCTTTCTGTACAGTCGTCGGAGACGGCTCTCCCTGGAGACCTCTCCCCGTAATCTCGGCCGACCCTCCCGGTCCGTCTAACATTGGTGGCCAGCGGCGCGATCCGAATCACCGCATAACGTACAGAGAGTAGCTCACCCCACAACGAACCACAATGACAACTAAAGAAAGCGGATCAACTGAGAAGTTCCAAATGGAAAAACTAGAGGAGTACAGCCATCGTGAACTGAAGCAGTTCTGCATTGAACTAGGTATCGCTACCACCGGACTAAGCACCAAAGACGATTTTAAGCATGCCCTCGAATCTTGGGCAGAGACCGGGGATGTCGAAGCCCCCGAGCAAAGCACCGCGAAAAAAACCAACACGGCCCCGGAAGGGCCAAGAACCAGTCTCTCGCAAGACGAGATCCAAGAAAGAGAAAAAACCCGACTACACGAACTAGAAATGGCCCGACTCAAGATGGACGTAGAACTCAAGTTGGCCGAACAAAAAATAAACTTAGAGCACCTGCGTCTCCGAGAAGAAAGAGAGGAGAAACAGAGGCAAAGGGAGCTCGAGGAAAAGAAACTGGCGTACGAGCACGAACGGAATCTAGCCGAGATCAACCTGCGCAAGCAAAATAAAGAGTTAGGGGTGCCCGACAGACCGCACACCCCAGGGACCACGGAGAAAAAAGTACACATCCCCAAGGATGTTGTCCGAGAATATTTTCGAGAAGACGACATCCAGCAATGGTTTAAGGCCTACGAAATCGCGATGACTGCGCACCGGATCGATAGAAACGATTGGGGAGCCGGCCTATGGGGCAAATTCCTCAATGAGGGTCGCGATACCCTGTTACAGCTCCCAGACCACCAGATGACCTCCTACGACCATATGAAAGCGGCCCTCCTCACCCGCTATGGCCTCACGCCCGAAATGTACCGTCAGAGGTTCAGAGACTGCACACGCATCCCGGGCACAACTTGGGTGGACTATGTAACGTACTTTAGCCGAGCCTTCGAAGGCTGGATCAGAGGGAACAACGTCACGACCTACGAGCAGCTGTTCAATCTGATGGTATGGGAGCACCTGTCCAACAATTGCTTCATTGAACTACGCCAACACCTCCTCGACAGCAAGTTAACCGATCCCCGGCAGCTCGCAGCCGAAGCTGACAGGTGGGAGATCACCAGAGTGGGCCGGAATGGATCCTACGAGCAGAACAGGAACAACAATGGTCACCACCGACCCAGAGGAGGAGGAGGGGGCCAAGGACGAGGAAGAGACAACACTCCGGCCGCCCCCGCTACCAGCACCACCCCCCCGGCCAACCGGGGCAGCACCCCGGCGCGACCGGGGTATAGAGCCAATGTTACATGTCACCGATGCCAACGAGTCGGCCACTATGCGAACGACCCAAACTGCCCGCAGTATCAGAGTCCGAAGCCCCGCCATGTGGCCGCCGCGGCACTAGGGGAAGAACAGATCCCCGAGGAGCAAGAAACAGACGAGCAAGAGTATCAAGAGTGGGAGCCAGCCGCCATGACTCTCGCGTGCTTAGGGGGAAGAGACATGGTCCCGCGGGTCCCCCTACCCGCTAACACCCAGAAGTACAGCCAGTGGGTGAGCATCAATGGACAACGGGCTGAAGCCCTTCGGGACACCGGGGCCAGTGTGACAGCCGTCCGCTGTCATCTGGTGACCCCAGAACAATATCTGCCGAACATTCTCTGCCCTGTGCGATCAGCCGACAACTCAGAGAGTCTGTGTCGGATGGCCTGCGTCCCCTTTGAGTGGGGGGGGGTCTCCGGCATGTTGAAAGTGACGGTCCGAGACGACGCCCCCGTGGACTGCCTCCTCGGAAATGACCTGGAAAGCTCCCCGTGGGCAGCCGTGGAGCGAAAGGAACACTTGGGGATGTTGGGCGTCCCGGACTGGGCATGCGTCACCACCCGGTCCATGGCCGCCCGTGCCAACCATCCCCCAGAAGAACCAGAATGGCCGGCGCCACCGCCTCCGGTCGCCCCAGCCGAGACCACCGACCCTGACATCCCCCTCGAGCCTGCTCAACCCTCCGACCTCGCTAACCTTGACCAGTGGGCTCAAGAAGGGGGACCCACACAAGAACAATTTCGTCAGGAACAGAAGACCTGTCCCTCCCTCGAGGGACTCCGACAACAAGCGCTCGCCCAAAGCGCCGGGGATACCTCCGGAACGCATTGGGTCTACTGGGACAATGACCTGTTGTACAGCGAGCAACGAATCGCCGAGCTGGGGGCCAACCGAGTACTAGTAGTACCCCTCCGCTTCAGAGACTTCCTGCTGAATCTGGCCCACGATGTCCCCCTGGCAGGGCACCTGGGACAAGATAAAACCTACAGCCGCCTGGTGACCCACTTCTTCTGGCCCAAAATGAGAAACGATGTGCACCAGCATTGCCGATCTTGCCCCACGTGCCAAGCTAGTGGGAAGAGCGGCCGCAAACTAAAGGCCCCCCTGCAACCCTTTCCAGTAGTCACGACCCCATTTGAGAGGGTCGGAATAGACATTGTGGGACCCCTGGACCCGCGTACAAGACAAGGTCATCGCTTCATCCTGGTACTAGTAGACCACGCCACCCGCTACCCTGAGGCTATCCCTCTCCGGACCGTGACAGCCCCAGTGGTCGGCCGGGCCCTGATGGGGATCTTCTCCCGTGTGGGGTTCCCCCGAGAAGTCGTCAGCGACAGAGGCACGAACTTTATCTCGAAATACATGAAGTCCCTCTGGCAACAGTGTGGGGTCACCTACCGCTTCACGACCCCCTATCACCCCCAAGGAAACGGACTTGTTGAGCGGTTCAATCGCACGCTAAAAGGGATGATCGGGGGATTGGAAGAACCCCTCCGTCGCCAGTGGGACGTGCTGCTGCCGTGCCTCCTCTTCGCCTACCGGGAAGTCCCACAGAAATCCCTAGGCTTCAGCCCTTTCGAACTACTGTATGGGCACCCAGTGCGGGGGCCGCTCAGCCTGATCAAAGAAGGCTGGGAGATGCCTCCGACCAAGAGTCCCCCAGATGTCTTCAGGTACCTCCTCACCCTCCGCAACCAGTCCCGGCGGTTCAGAGACCTAGCAAAAGCCAACCTAGAGACCAGTCAAGAGGACATGAAGAAATGGTATGACCAAAACGCCTCATCAATTGAATTCGAGCCGGGGCAACAGGTATGGGTGATGTCCCCCACAGAGCCATGCGCTCTCCAAGACAAATGGACGGGACCCTTCAAAGTAATCGAGCGCAAGGGTCCTGCCACCTATCTGATCGATATGGAGTCCTCCCGGAATCCGCTCCGAGTCCTCCACACCAACCGGCTGAAGCCCCACTTTGCACGAACAGAACTCAGTCTACTGATGGCCACAGACAATGGGGTTGAAGACGACTCCGAGCCTCTCCCTGACCTCTTGCGGGCCCAGGAGCAAGACGGCTCCATGGATGGGGTCAGACTCTCGGAGACCCTCACCAGAGAACAACGCCAAGAGTGCCAAGCCCTCCTGTCACAGTTCGCCAGTCTGTTCTCCCTCACCCCAGGTGTCACTTCCTGGTGTGTGCACGATGTGGACACCGGAGACAGCCCTCCTATCCGCCACCGGGCCTACCGCGTACCTGATCGGGTACGGGCCTGCATCCAGGCGGAAGTAGCTAAGATGCTCACGCTCGGGGTCATCAAGCCCTCGGACAGTCCATGGGCCAGCCCGGTCGTACTGGTCCCCAAAGCAGCCGCCCCCGGAACCACGCCAGAACTCCGGTTCTGCGTCGACTACCGGGGCCTGAATGAAGTCACCAGGACGGACGCACATCCCATCCCCCGGGCAGATGAACTGGTCGACCGAATGGGAGCTGCCCGCTACCTCAGCATCTTCGACCTGACAGCAGGTTATTGGCAGATCGGCCTCACACCCCGAGCACAAGAACGTTCTGCCTTTTCCACCCCCGATGGCCACTATCATTTTACGGTCATGCCCTTCGGCATGAAAAATGCACCAGCAACTTTCCAACGGCTCGTCAACCAGGTCCTGGCGGGGCTCGAAGAGTTCAGCGCCGCCTACCTGGACGACATCGCTGTGTACAGCCACCATTGGACCGAGCACCTCCACCACCTCCGAGCAGTACTGCAAGCCCTTCAGCGAGCTGGCCTTACGATCAAGGCCAGCAAATGCCAAATCGGACAAGGGTCTGTGACCTACCTCGGACACCAGGTGGGAAGCGGCCTAGTGGCTCCTCTACAGCTGAAAATTGCCGCCATCCAGAACTGGCAGCCCCCTATCACACAAACCGAGGTGCGAGCCTTCCTGGGCCTCACGGGCTACTACCGAAGGTTCGTGAAAGACTATGGTACAATAGTGGGGCCTCTCACCGAGCTCACATCGAAGAATTCGCCCAAGAAGGTGAACTGGACCCCAGAGTGTCAAGCAGCCTTTGAACAGCTGAAGGCCGCCATGTGTTCCGCTCCTGTGCTCCAGGCCCCAGACTACAGCCGGGAGTTCGTCGTCCAGACGGACGCCTCTGACCAGGGCATTGGGGCCGTGCTGTCTCAAGTGAACAGCGAAGGCCTTGATCAACCGGTGGCCTTCATCAGTCGGAGACTCCTACCACGAGAGCAACGCTGGAGCACCATCGAGAGGGAAGCCTTCGCTGTGGTATGGGCCCTCAAGAAACTCCGGCCCTACCTTTTTGGTACCCACTTTTGGGTACAAACTGACCACCGACCCCTGCAGTGGTTGATGCACATGCGGGGGGAAAACCCAAAATTGCTACGCTGGTCCATCTCTTTGCAAGGTATGGACTTCACCGTCGAACACCGGCCTGGGTCAGACCACGCCAACGCAGATGGCCTGTCCCGGTTTTTCCGCCTCGACGAGGAGAGTCCCCAAGAGGATGGGTAACTCTCCCCGCCTTCAGCTGGGGGGGACGCATGTTGGACAGGCCACATGAAGGGCCGCTCTCCCCCCGGCTCACCCGGGCCCGAGCCCAGCCACGATATAGACTACACACCCCCATTGCACGTCCTCCGTCCCCTCAGGGACCCCTGCCCTCGAACATGTTAACCTCGTGGGTCCGACCCACTGCCGGGCCACGCGGCCAGCCCGGGCCGCCATCTTGGACACTCCACCACGAGGCCGCCTGGCCCCCGATCGACCTCAACCCTGGGCCTGGCCGGCCTCAGACATTCCGGCACCACCCTCTACCCGGGAGGTGAGCGGGCTACTTGGCAAGTCAATGGGAGAAAGAGGTGCCGATGGCTCTCCCCCGCCCAGTGCCGCTCGGCCATCGCCTCCCCGGGCGCTGGCTCCACCCCCCTGCTGGGTGTCTGGACTCCCTCATCCCGGACCTCCCGACCTCCAAGTGCGAGGGTCCGGACATCAAAGCACCCCAGCCCTATAACTGGGGCAGCTCCAGAGCAGGAAGGCAGTTGTATCTTGGAGTCGAGAGACGTAAAGAGGAACTCATCCTGGACGGACTACTGGCGCTGCCGTAGCTCTGTCTTGTGCACCATCGTCCTGCCTGTTGGCGCTGCCACGGCCGTCGTAACCTTCATCTTCGTCGTCACCGGGACCTGCAGGCTCCGCCGCGGACCGTCGTCCTTTCTTCATCCATCTCGGGACCTGCTTGGCTCCTCCACGGCCCGATCATCCACCACGCCAAGCTCGAGGATTGAGAGCTATTTTGAACTTACTGGTAACTAAGACTGTCCCGCTACCCTTTTCCTCAGCCGAAGATCAGAACCGAGGGGACCCCTGAGTCCAGACCTCCTTGTATCATACTATCGTAACCTAAGAATTGCATATAAAGTCTCGTTAACCTTCAACCTTGTGTGGTGTCCGTCTGTGGGGGGGAAGTTACCTTTCTGTACAGTCGTCGGAGACGGCTCTCCCTGGAGACCTCTCCCCGTAATCTCGGCCGACCCTCCCGGTCCGTCTAACAAGAAGGATCCTTGCTGGCGACTTGGGCGGATTCAAATGGCGCAAAAAGAACACTCTTCCAGGGCTGCGAGCGCCAGGTGAGGGACAGGGACTCCATTTCCCAGGAGTCCCTGTGTTGCCATCACCTGCACCTGGACGCTCTCCCTGCTTGCCCCGCCCCCTACCACCGAGCTAAAGGCGCTGCATCCTTAGGAACTTTGGGAGACGCCTAATCTGTAACTGCTGTCCAGGGAGCTCACCGTGTAATCCCTGCAACGTACTGCTGCTGAATTTGCATTTTCCACCGCTGCACCTCGCGGTACCCGCTGCGCGGGTCCCGCATCGCCCGACCTGCTGGGTGCTCAACCGAGGAGAAGGATCCTTGCTGGCGACTTGGGCGGATTCAAAGGGCGCGAAAAGAACACTCTTCCAGGGCTGCGAGCGCCAGGTGAGGGACAGGGACTCCATTTCCCAGGAGTCCCTGTGTTGCCATCACCTGCACCTGGACGCTCTCCCTGCTTGCCCCGCCCCCTACCACTGAGCTAAAGGCGCTGCATCCTTAGGAACTTTGGGAGACGCCTAATCTGTAACTGCTGTCCAGGGAGCTCACCGTGTAATCCCTGCAACGTACTGCTGCTGAATTTGCATTTTCCACCGCTGCACCTCGCGGTACCCACTGCGCGGGTCCCGCATCGCCCGTCCTGCTGGGTGCTCAACCGAGGAGAAGGATCCTTGCTGGCGACTTGGGCGGATTCAAAGGGCGCGAAAAGAACACTCTTCCAGGGCTGCGAGCGCCAGGTGAGGGACAGGGACTCCATTTCCCAGGAGTCCCTGTGTTGCCATCACCTGCACCTGGACGCTCTCCCTGCTTGCCCCGCCCCCTACCACCGAGCTAAAGGCGCTGCATCCTTAGGAACTTTGGGAGACGCCTAATCTGTAACTGCTGTCCAGGGAGCTCACCGTGTAATCCCTGCAACGTACTGCTGCTGAATTAGCATTTTCCACCGCTGCACCTAGCGGTACCCGCTGCGCGGGTCCCGCATCGCCGGTCCTGCTGGGTGCTCAACCGAGGAGAAGGATCCTTGCTGGCGACTTGGGCGGATTCAAAGGGCGCGAAAAGAACACTCTTCCAGGGCTGCGAGCGCCAGGTGAGGGACAGGGACTCCATTTCCCAGGAGTCCCTGTGTTGCCATCACCTGCACCTGGACGCTCTCCCTGCTTGCCCCGCCCCCTACCACCACCGAGCTAAAGGCGCTGCATCCTTAGGAACTTTGGGAGACGCCTAATCTGTAACTGCTGTCCAGGGAGCTCACCGTGTAATCCCTGCAACGTACTGCTGCTGAATTTGCATTTTCCACCGCTGCACCTCGCGGTACCCGCTGCGCGGGTCCCGCATCGCCCGTCCTGCTGGGTGCTCAACCGAGGAGAACGATCCTTGCTGGCGACTTGGGCTGATTCAAAGGGCGCGAAAAGAACGCTCTTCCAGGGCTGCGAGCGCCAGGTGAGGGACAGGGACTCCATTTCCCAGGAGTCCCTGTGTTGCCATCAACTGCACCTGGACGCTCTCCCTGCTTGCCCCGCCCCCTACCACCGAGCTAAAGTCGCTGCATCCTTAGGAACTTTGGGAGTCGCCTAATCTGTAACTGCTGTCCAGGGAGCTCACCGTGTAATCCCTGCAACGTACTGCTTCTGAATTTGCATTTTCCACCGCTGCACCTCGCGGTACCCGCTGCGCGGGTCCCGCATCGCCCGTCCTGCTGGGTGCTCAACCGAGGAGAAGGATCCTTGCTAGCGACTTGGGCGGATTCAAAGGGCGCGAAAAGAACACTCTTCCAGGGCTGCGAGCGCCAGGTGAGGGACAGGGACTCCATTTCCCAGGAGTCCCTGTGTTGCCATCACCTGCACCTGGACGCTCTCCCTGCTTGCCCCGCCCCCTACCACCGAGCTAAAGGCGCTGCATCCTTAGGAACTTTGGGAGACGCCTAATCTGTAACTGCTGTCCAGGGAGCTCACCGTGTAATCCCTGCAACGTACTGCTGCTGAATTTGCATTTTCCACTGCTGCACCTCGCGGTACCCGCTGCGCGGGTCCCGCATCGCCCGTCCTGCTGGGTGCTCAACCGAGGAGAAGGATCCTTGCTGGCGACGTGGGCGGATTCAAAGGGCGCGAAAAGAACACTCTTCCAGGGCTGCGAGCGCCCGGTGAGGGACAGGGACTCCATTTCCCAGGAGTCCCTGTGTTGCCATCACCTGCACCTGGACGCTCTCCCTGCTTGCCCCGCCCCCTACCACCGAGCTAAAGGCGCTGCATCCTTAGGAACTTTGGGAGACGCCTAATCTGTAACTGCTGTCCAGGGAGCTCACCGTGTAATCCCTGCAACGTACTGCTGCTGAATTAGCATTTTCCACCGCTGCACCTAGCGGTACCTGCTGCGCGGGTCCCGCATCGCCGGTCCTGCTGGGTGCTCAACCGAGGAGAAGGATCCTTGCTGGCGACTTGGGCGGATTCAAAGGGCGCGAAAAGAACACTCTTCCAGGGCTGCGAGCGCCAGGTGAGGGACAGGGACTCCATTTCCCAGGAGTCCCTGTGTTGCCATCACCTGCACCTGGACGCTCTCCCTGCTTGCCCCGCCCCCTACCACCGAGCTAAAGGCGCTGCATCCTTAGGAACTTTGGGAGACGCCTAATCTGTAACTGCTGTCCAGGGAGCTCACCGTGTAATCCCTGCAACGTACTGCTGCTGAATTTGCATTTTCCACCGCTGAACCTCGCGGTACCCGCTGCGCGGGTCCTGCATCGCCCGTCCTGCTGGGTGCTCAACCGAGGAGAAGGATCCTTGCTGGCGACTTGGGCGGATTCAAAGGGCGCGAAAAGAACACTCTTCCAGGGCTGCGAGCGCCAGGTGAGGGACAGGGACTCCATTTCCCAGGAGTCCCTGTGTTGCCATCACCTGCACCTGGACGCTCTCCCTGCTTGCCCCGCCCCCTACCACCGAGCTAAAGGCGCTGCATCCTTAGGAACTTTGGGAGACGCCTAATCTGTAACTGCTGTCCAGGGAGCTCACCGTGTAATCCCTGCAACGTACTGCTGCTGAATTTGCATTTTCCACCGCAATAACCTCGCGGTACCCGCTGCGCGGGTCCCGCATTGCCCGTCCTGCTGAGTGCTCAACCGAGGAGAAGGATCCTTGCTGGCGACGTGGGCGGATTCAAAGGGCGCGAAAAGAACACTCTTCCAGGGCTGCGAGCGCCAGGTGAGGGACAGGGACTCCATTTCCCAGGAGTCCCTGTGTTGCCATCACCTGGACGCTCTCCCTGCTTGCCCCGCCCCCTACCACCGAGCTAAAGGCGCTGCATCCTTAGGAACTTTGGGAGACGCCTAATCTGTAACTGCTGTCCAGGGAGCTCACCGTGTAATCCCTGCAACGTACTGCTGCTGAATTTGCATTTTCCACCGCTGCACCTCGCGGTACCCGCTGCGCGAGTCCCGCATCGCCCGTCCTGCTGGGTGCTCAACCGAGGAGAAGGATCCTTGCTGGCGACTTGGGCGGATTCAAAGGGCGCGAAAAGAACACTCTTCCAGGGCTGCGAGCGCCAGGTGAGGGACAGGGACTCCATTTCCCAGGAGTCCCTGTGTTGCCATCACCTGCACCTGGACGCTCTCCCTGCTTGCCCTGCCCCCTACCACCGAGCTAAAGGCGCTGCATCCTTAGGAACTTTGGGAGACGCCTAATCTGTAACTGCTGTCCAGGGAGCTCACCGTGTAATCCCTGCAACGTACTGCTGCTGAATTTGCATTTTCCACCGCTGCACCTCGCGGTACCCACCTCGCGGTACTAGCTGCGCGGGTCCCGCATCGCCCGTCCTGCTGGGTGCTCAACCGAGGAGAAGGATCCTTGCTGGCGACGTGGGCGGATTCAAAGGGCGCGAAAAGAACACTCTTCCAGGGCTGCGAGCGCCAGGTGAGGGACAGGGACTCCATTTCCCAGTAGTCCCTGTGTTGCCATCAACTGCACCTGGACGCTCTCCCTGCTTGCCCCGCCCCCTACCACCGAGCTAAAGGCGCTGCATCCTTAGGAACTTTGGGAGACGCCTAATCTGTAACTGCTGTCCAGGGAGCTCACCGTGTAATCCCTGCAACGTACTGCTGCTGAATTAGCATTTTCCACCGCTGCACCTAGCGGTACCCGCTGCGCGGGTCCCGCATCGCCGGTCCTGCTGGGTGCTCAACCGAGGAGAAGGATCCTTGCTGGCGACTTGGGCGGATTCAAAGGGCGCGAAAAGAACACTCTTCCAGGGCTGCGAGCGCCAGGTGAGGGACAGGGACTCCATTTCCCAGGAGTCCCTGTGTTGCCATCACCTGCACCTGGACGCTCTCCCTGCTTGCCCCGCCCCCTACCACCGAGCTAAAGTCGCTGCATCCTTAGGAACTTTGGGAGTCGCCTAATCTGTAACTGCTGTCCAGGGAGCTCACTGTGTAATCCCTGCAACGTACTGCTGCTGAATTTGCATTTTCCACCGCTGCACCTCGCGGTACCCGCTGCGCGGGTCCCGCATCGCCCGTCCTGCTGGGTGCTCAACCGAGGAGAAGGATCCTTGCTGGCGACTTGGGCGGATTCAAAGGGCGCGAAAAGAACACTCTTCCAGGGCTGCGAGCGCCAGGTGAGGGACAGGGACTCCATTTCCCAGGAGTCCCTGTGTTGCCATCACCTGCACCTGGACGCTCTCCCTGCTTGCCCCGCCCCCTACCACCGAGCTAAAGGCGCTGCATCCTTAGGAACTTTGGGAGACGCCTAATCTGTAACTGCTGTCCAGGGAGCTCACTGTGTAATCCCTGCAACGTACTGCTGCTGAATTTGCATTTTCCACCGCTGCACCTCGCGGTACCCGCTGCGCGGGTCCCGCATCGCCCGTCCTGCTGGGTGCTCAACCGAGGAGAAGGATCCTTGCTGGCGACTTGGGCGGATTCAAAGGGCGCGAAAAGAACACTCTTCCAGGGCTGCGAGCGCCAGGTGAGGGACAGGGACTCCATTTCCCAGGAGTCCCTGTGTTGCCATCACCTGCACCTGGACGCTCTCCCTGCTTGCCCCGCCCCCTACCACCGAGCTAAAGTCGCTGCATCCTTAGGAACTTTGGGAGTCGCCTAATCTGTAACTGCTGTCCAGGGAGCTCACCGTGTAATCCCTGCAACGTACTGCTGCTGAATTTGCATTTTCCACCGCTGCACCTCGCGGTACCCGCTGCGCGGGTCCCGCATCGCCCGTCCTGCTGGGTGCTCAACCGAGGAGAAGGATCCTTGCTAGCGACTTGGGCGGATTCAAAGGGCGCGAAAAGAACACTCTTCCAGGGCTGCGAGCGCCAGGTGAGGGACAGGGACTCCATTTCCCAGGAGTCCCTGTGTTGCCATCACCTGCACCTGGACGCTCTCCCTGCTTGCCCCGCCCCCTACCACCGAGCTAAAGGCGCTGCATCCTTAGGAACTTTGGGAGACGCCTAATCTGTAACTGCTGTCCAGGGAGCTCACCGTGTAATCCCTGCAACGTACTGCTGCTGAATTTGCATTTTCCACTGCTGCACCTCGCGGTACCCGCTGCGCGGGTCCCGCATCGCCCGTCCTGCTGGGTGCTCAACCGAGGAGAAGGATCCTTGCTGGCGACGTGGGCGGATTCAAAGGGCGCGAAAAGAACACTCTTCCAGGGCTGCGAGCGCCCGGTGAGGGACAGGGACTCCATTTCCCAGGAGTCCCTGTGTTGCCATCACCTGCACCTGGACGCTCTCCCTGCTTGCCCCGCCCCCTACCACCGAGCTAAAGGCGCTGCATCCTTAGGAACTTTGGGAGACGCCTAATCTGTAACTGCTGTCCAGGGAGCTCACCGTGTAATCCCTGCAATGTACTGCTGCTGAATTAGCATTTTCCACCGCTGCACCTAGCGGTACCTGCTGCGCGGGTCCCGCATCGCCGGTCCTGCTGGGTGCTCAACCGAGGAGAAGGATCCTTGCTGGCGACTTGGGCGGATTCAAAGGGCGCGAAAAGAACACTCTTCCAGGGCTGCGAGCGCCAGGTGAGGGACAGGGACTCCATTTCCCAGGAGTCCCTGTGTTGCCATCACCTGCACCTGGACGCTCTCCCTGCTTGCCCCGCCCCCTACCACCGAGCTAAAGGCGCTGCATCCTTAGGAACTTTGGGAGACGCCTAATCTGTAACTGCTGTCCAGGGAGCTCACCGTGTAATCCCTGCAACGTACTGCTGCTGAATTTGCATTTTCCACCGCTGAACCTCGCGGTACCCGCTGCGCGGGTCCTGCATCGCCCGTCCTGCTGGGTGCTCAACCGAGGAGAAGGATCCTTGCTGGCGACTTGGGCGGATTCAAAGGGCGCGAAAAGAACACTCTTCCAGGGCTGCGAGCGCCAGGTGAGGGACAGGGACTCCATTTCCCAGGAGTCCCTGTGTTGCCATCACCTGCACCTGGACGCTCTCCCTGCTTGCCCCGCCCCCTACCACCGAGCTAAAGGCGCTGCATCCTTAGGAACTTTGGGAGACGCCTAATCTGTAACTGCTGTCCAGGGAGCTCACCGTGTAATCCCTGCAACGTACTGCTGCTGAATTTGCATTTTCCACCGCAATAACCTCGCGGTACCCGCTGCGCGGGTCCCGCATTGCCCGTCCTGCTGAGTGCTCAACCGAGGAGAAGGATCCTTGCTGGCGACGTGGGCGGATTCAAAGGGCGCGAAAAGAACACTCTTCCAGGGCTGCGAGCGCCAGGTGAGGGACAGGGACTCCATTTCCCAGGAGTCCCTCTGTTGCCATCACCTGGACGCTCTCCCTGCTTGCCCCGCCCCCTACCACCGAGCTAAAGGCGCTGCATCCTTAGGAACTTTGGGAGACGCCTAATCTGTAACTGCTGTCCAGGGAGCTCACCGTGTAATCCCTGCAACGTACTGCTGCTGAATTTGCATTTTCCACCGCTGCACCTCGCGGTACCCGCTGCGCGAGTCCCGCATCGCCCGTCCTGCTGGGTGCTCAACCGAGGAGAAGGATCCTTGCTGGCGACTTGGGCGGATTCAAAGGGCGCGAAAAGAACACTCTTCCAGGGCTGCGAGCGCCAGGTGAGGGACAGGGACTCCATTTCCCAGGAGTCCCTGTGTTGCCATCACCTGCACCTGGACGCTCTCCCTGCTTGCCCTGCCCCCTACCACCGAGCTAAAGGCGCTGCATCCTTAGGAACTTTGGGAGACGCCTAATCTGTAACTGCTGTCCAGGGAGCTCACCGTGTAATCCCTGCAACGTACTGCTGCTGAATTTGCATTTTCCACCGCTGCACCTCGCGGTACCCACCTCGCGGTACTAGCTGCGCGGGTCCCGCATCGCCCGTCCTGCTGGGTGCTCAACCGAGGAGAAGGATCCTTGCTGGCGACGTGGGCGGATTCAAAGGGCGCGAAAAGAACACTCTTCCAGGGCTGCGAGCGCCAGGTGAGGGACAGGGACTCCATTTCCCAGGAGTCCCTGTGTTGCCATCACCTGCACCTGGACGCTCTCCCTGCTTGCCCCGCCCCCTACCACCGAGCTAAAGGCGCTGCATCCTTAGGAACTTTGGGAGACGCCTAATCTGTAACTGCTGTCCAGGGAGCTCACTGTGTAATCCCTGCAACGTACTGCTGCTGAATTTGCATTTTCCACCGCTGCACCTCGCGGTACCCGCTGCGCGGGTCCCGCATCGCCCGTCCTGCTGGGTGCTCAACCGAGGAGAAGGATCCTTGCTGGCGACTTGGGCGGATTCAAAGGGCGCGAAAAGAACACTCTTCCAGGGCTGCGAGCGCCAGGTGAGGGACAGGGACTCCATTTCCCAGGAGTCCCTGTGTTGCCATCACCTGCACCTGGACGCTCTCCCTGCTTGCCCCGCCCCCTACCACCGAGCTAAAGGCGCTGCATCCTTAGGAACTTTGGGAGACGCCTAATCTGTAACTGCTGTCCAGGGAGCTCACCGTGTAATCCCTGCAACGTACTGCTGCTGAATTTGCATTTTCCACCGCTGCACCTCGCGGTACCCGCTGCGCGGGTCCCGCATCGCCCGTCCTGCTGAGTGCTCAACCGAGGAGAAGGATCCTTGCTGGCGACGTGGGCGGATTCAAAGGGCGCGAAAAGAACACTCTTCCAGGGCTGCGAGCGCCAGGTGAGGGACAGGGACTCAATTTCCCAGGAGTCCCTGTGTTGCCATCACCTGCACCTGGACGCTCTCCCTGCTTGCCCCGCCCCCTACCACCGAGCTAAAGGCGCTGCATCCTTAGGAACTTTGGGAGACGCCTAATCTGTAACTGCTGTCCAGGGAGCTCACCGTGTAATCCCTGCAACGTACAGCTGCTGAATTAGCATTTTCCACCGCTGCACCTAGCGGTACCCGCTGCGCGGGTCCCGCATCGCCGGTCCTGCTGGGTGCTCAACCGAGGAGAAGGATCCTTGCTGGCGACTTGGGCGGATTCAAAGGGCGCGAAAAGAACACTCTTCCAGGGCTGCGAGCGCCAGGTGAGGGACAGGGACTCCATTTCCCAGGAGTCCCTGTGTTGCCATCACCTGCAACTGGACGCTCTCCCTGCTTGCCCCGCCCCCTACCACCGAGCTAAAGGCGCTGCATCCTTAGGAACTTTGGGAGACGCCTAATCTGTAACTGCTGTCCAGGGAGCTCACCGTGTAATCCCTGCAACGTACTGCTGCTGAATTTGCATTTTCCACCGCTGCACCTCGCGGTACCCGCTGCGCGGGTCCCGCATCGCCCGTCCTGCTGGGTCCTCAACCGAGGAGAAGGATCCTTGCTGGCGACTTGGGCGGATTCAAATGGCGCGAAAAGAACACTCTTCCAGGGCTGCGAGCGCCCGGTGAGGGACAGGGACTCCATTTCCCAGGAGTCCCTGTGTTGCCATCACCTGCACCTGGACGCTCTCCCTGCTTGCCCCGCCCCCTACCACCGAGCTAAAGGCGCTGCATCCTTAGGAACTTTGGGAGACGCCTAATCTGTAACTGCTGTCCAGGGAGCTCACTGTGTAATCCCTGCAACGTACTGCTGCTGAATTTGCATTTTCCACCGCTGCACCTCGCGGTACCCGCTGCGCGGGTCCCGCATCACCCGTCCTGCTGGGTGCTCAACCGAGGAAAAGGATCCTTGCTGGCGACTTGGGCGGATTCAAAGGGCGCGAAAAGAACACTCTTCCAGGGCTGCGAGCGCCAGGTGAGGGACAGGGACTCCATTTCCCAGGAGTCCCTGTGTTGCCATCACCTGCACCTGGACGCTCTCCCTGCTTGCCCCGCCCCCTACCACCGAGCTAAAGGCGCTGCATCCTTAGGAACTTTGGGAGACGCCTAATCTGTAACTGCTATCCAGGGAGCTCACCGTGTAATCCCTGCAACGTACTGCTGCTGAATTTGCATTTTCCACCGCTGCACCTCGCGGTACCCGCTGCGCGGGTCCCGCATCGCCCGTCCTGCTGGGTGCTCAACCGAGGAGAAGGATCCTTGCTGGCGACTTGGGCGGATTCAAAGGGCGCGAAAAGAACACTCTTCCAGGGCTGCGAGCGCCAGGTGAGGGACAGGGACTCCATTTCCCAGGAGTCCCTGTGTTGCCATCACCTGCACCTGGACGCTCTCCCTGCTTGCCCCGCCCCCTACCACCGAGCTAAAGGCGCTGCATCCTTAGGAACTTTGGGAGACGCCTAATCTGTAACTGCTGTCCAGGGAGCTCACTGTGTAATCCCTGCAACGTACTGCTGCTGAATTTGCATTTTCCACCGCTGCACCTCGCGGTACCCGCTGCGCGGGTCCCGCATCGCCCGTCCTGCTGGGTGCTCAACCGAGGAGAAGGATACTTGCTGGCGACTTGGGCGGATTCAAAGGGCGCGAAAAGAACACTCTTCCAGGGCTGCGAGCGCCAGGTGAGGGACAGGGACTCCATTTCCCAGGAGTCCCTGTGTTGCCATCACCTGCACCTGGACGCTCTCCCTGCTTGCCCCGCCCCCTACCACCGAGCTAAAGGCGCTGCATCCTTAGGAACTTTGGGAGACGCCTAATCTGTAACTGCTGTCCAGGGAGCTCACCGTGTAATCCCTGCAACGTACTGCTGCTGAATTTGCATTTTCCGCCGCTGCACCTCGCGGTACCCGCTGCGCGGGTCCCGCATCGCCCGTCCTGCTGGGTGCTCAACCGAGGAGAAGGATCCTTGCTGGCGACTTGGGCGGATTCAAAGGGCGCGAAAAGAACACTCTTCCAGGGCTGCGAGCGCCAGGTGAGGGACAGGGACTCCATTTCCCAGGAGTCCCTGTGTTGCCATCACCTGCACCTGGACGCTCTCCCTGCTTGCCCCGCCCCCTACCACCGAGCTAAAGGCGCTGCATCCTTAGGAACTTTGGGAGACGCCTAATCTGTAACTGCTGTCCAGGGAGCTCACCGTGTAATCCCTGCAACGTACTGCTGCTGAATTTGCATTTTCCACCGCTGCACCTCGCGGTACCCGCTGCGCGGGTCCCGCATCGCCCGTCCTGCTGGGTGCTCAACCGAGGAGAAGGATCCTTGCTGGCGACTTGGGCGGATTCAAAGGGCGCGAAAAGAACACTCTTCCAGGGCTGCGAGCGCCTGGTGAGGGACAGGGACTCCATTTCCCAGGAGTCCCTGTGTTGCCATCACCTGCACCTGGACGCTCTCCCTGCTTGCCCCGCCCCCTACCACCGAGCTAAAGGCGCTGCATCCTTAGGAACTTTGGGAGACGCCTAATCTGTAACTGCTGTCCAGGGAGCTCATTGTGTAATCCCTGCAACGTACTGCTGCTGAATTTGCATTTTCCACCGCTGCACCTCGCGGTACCCGCTGCGCGGGTCCCGCATCGCCCGTCCTGCTGGGTGTTCAACCGAGGAGAAGGATCCTTGCTGGCGACTTGGGCGGATTCAAAGGGCGCGAAAAGAACACTCTTCCAGGGCTGCGAGCGCCAGGTGAGGGACAGGGACTCCATTTCCCAGGAGTCCCTGTGTTGCCATCACCTGCACCTGGACGCTCTCCCTGCTTGCCCCGCCTCCTACCACCGAGCTAAAGGCGCTGCATCCTTAGGAACTTTGGGAGACGCCTAATCTGTAACTGCTGTCCATGGAGCTCACCGTGTAATCCCTGCAACGTACTGCTGCTGAATTTGCATTTTCCACCGCTGCACCTCGCGGTACCCGCTGCGCGGGTCCCGCATCGCCCGTCCTGCTGGGTGCTCAACCGAGGAGAAGGATCCTTGCTGGCGACTTGGGCGGATTCAAAGGGCGCGAAAAGAACACTCTTCCAGGGCTGCGAGCGCCAGGTGAGGGACAGGGACTCCATTTCCCAGGAGTCCCTGTGTTGCCATCACCTGCACCTGGACGCTCTCCCTGCTTGCCCCGCCCCCAACCACCTCTTCACCTTAATATAAGCAACTGACCCCCGCTAAGCGGGACGCCCGGGGCTAAGCCCGGGCAAAGGGCGGGCCCTCTAAGGCCCTCGTAGGCCAGAGGAGGCCGGGCTGGGCCTATCCCTTAACATCTGTAGTTCAGTGGCCCGTGTCCTGCCACACGTTGGTTATGTCGATAGAGGAGGAAACCCCTGGGAAAAAAGGAAGATTACGCAATGGGTCTTTGGAGAACTACTTTCCCAAGAAGAGTGAGGGTGAAAAGGATTCTATCCTAGCAGAGCGTAGGGCAGAGCGGCGTCGCTCAGTTGAGAGCATGAAACATAGACCCCTCACTGATAGCTCCCTGCTTGTTTTGACCCGGGAGGGAGGTTCAGTTGACTTGAGTGAGGATAACGCTAGTCAAGAAGGCGTTCCCCTATTGTTCCGTGATTTTGTATCCACACCCTGTTTGCCCTTGGATAACATTATAATTGATTCTCCGACCCCTAGTCCAAGTCGCACCATTGTCACATCCAAGTCTAGGAAACAGAAACCAAAGCTTTCACTTGCTGCCCAGATCCACCGCCCACCACCTAGTAAAAAAAGGAGGAAACAAAGGGTGGCACCAGGTAAAGCTAAAACCCCGCATATTGATTTTGGTAAAGGGGCAAAAACCCACATTTCAACCGTGATTACCCCTGCAGAGGAACAGGATCTTACACCAGTAGTAGTACCACCATTGGTTCAAAGTTCATCTAAAACATCTATACAGGCTGTGGTTCCTGACAGCAATGCTGGAGCTACAGCAGCTGTTACTTCATCTCCCCCCACATTGATAGGGAACTTGGAGTTTTTGTTGAGATCTCTCCTTTTACCTATTAATGAGTCCATTAAAAAGGTGGAAATTAGACTGACCATACTGGAAGCTGCCATAACTAGCATGGTCACTCTGACTAAACCCCAGGGGAATGGGGTAGCGTATTCTACACCTTTGGTAAGGCTCCCTTCTACCACTGTTCCAAAAAACCCATCTGCCCCAGCTCAGCCGGCCAAGCAAACTTCACAGCCCCAGGGTAGAGTTGACCTTCCCTCCCAAAACCCACCGCTTCCAAAACAATTAAAGACACCAGTAATTGAATTAGGTGATGCCCCAAATAAACCAATCACAAAGGCCCCGTCAAGTAACAACCAGAACGACCAAGGGGAAGGTGGATATAATAGAATACCACATAAAAAGGTGCCACAAGTGTAGATTCCCCCAGAAGCAGTGCCCTTTGTGGTGGTCTTGACTGGGGTCCCCCAGTTAGCAGAAAATAAGAAGGAGGGATACGTTGACCTCAAAAATAAAATTATTCATTGGCCGAGGACGTATAGGCCGATAGCGCCGAATATAGATGGGGATATAGTGCATGTTAGATGGATCACCTGGCTGGGGAGTAGAACTAAAGATATAGAGGGGGATCTAGTGGTGGTCAACTTTAGAGATCCCCGGGCTGTTGACTATATCCTAAATTGGCCACCTGGAAATGGGGAAACTCGCATCATCCCTCGGGCCCTAACATACTTCTATCCCAGGTCAGAGGCTATTCCCTTTAAATATCCAAATAAGTTTCAATCCTATAGGCCACCCCTTACCTTGCCCTATAACAACAATCATCCTCAGTATGGGCAACACTTTGCCTTGGCGTCTGACCAGTACTCTGCCTGGTCTACGGTCCCTTATAGACATACGATGAACCATGGCACCAGGATGAATCATCTAAGACCTTTTACCCTGTTGGACACTTTCAATCGGTTTTCGCAGCTTTCCGGGCTGAAGGATTGCGATTGAAGTTCAGTGCCCGGGGGGGAGATATGTAAACATGCTGGGGAGGAGGCCCCACAACGACTTTGTGGCATTATAGACGCAGGGGAAGTTAGTCCTTTTCCCGCTCAAATTGTTATTACTAATAACATTACTGACGCCTCCATGCCAGCCGGGCCTATGGCTAGCATGGTTGGTTGTCTTGCAAACCCTATTCCTTTGACTCAGGATGGGGGGAGCTGTATGACCATGGCGGATAATGAGGGAGTGATTAAGGGGGGACACGCTATAGTGCCCACAGGAAGGCGGGTAATAAACCTCCTTTCTTGGAACATTGCGGGGTTAAAAAGGAAGTTAGAAATTCCAGAGTGGCACACGTTCATTGAGAGGTTTGATGTTTGCCTGTTTCAGGAAACCTGGAGCCTACTACCCTTACACAAATCGGGGTATACCACCCACTTTTTGCCAGCAGTAAGCAAGGGAAAGGGCAGACCAGCGGGTGGCCTCGTGGTCTGGATTAAAATAGAGCTGGATTGGGTGGTCACATGCCACAACTTGGAGTGTAATGAAATACTCCATCTCTCCTCTAGAGGAAATGTGGAGGGTAGTAGGCTGGACCTTTTCAATGTTTACGCTAGAGGGGCACCCGGGGACTCTGCCTCTTCAATTTTAACAGCTCTGGACTCCGCCTTAGCTAATTGCCCTTCATCAGCAAAAATCATCGTGGGGGTGATTTTAACTGCACGTTTGAACCCCTCCTCGGAGATGACCCCTTGGGTATTGAAGAGGAAGACTCAAAATGGTCCATCCCAACCTTATCCCTGCCCCCCATTAGGAAATGGTCAGCTAGGGCAATTCAAATCAATGCACTGACTAGGGACCATAAGTTAAGAGCCCTCAATGGCAGGACTATATCCGATCAGGCAGGGGCACTGACCTTCAACAGACTTACTGGGCCGTCCCGAATTGACTAAATCCTAATGGATGTTAGTTTCTGGGCAGACCTTATTGACATGGAGGTCCTCCCAAGTCAGGATAGCGACCACAACCCCCTGTGTTGTAAGTTTAATTGGGGTACCCTTAAAGATAGGAGGGCGAATGTCACCTTAAAAACATCTAAAGAGATTATCCCATATAACAACAATCGCAGACTAAAATGGGATAGGGCTAACCTTAAGGAGGATGACCTAGGGGCCATTAAATCTCTGGTAGAGGGCTTGTCCTCTGATTTGGAAGTCTGGGTCGGTGAAAATCAGTTCAGCGGGTTTCCGCACTTCTCCTTTGACTCAGCTTATAAAACTACAATAGATCATGTTGGGCAATTTTTTACCTCGAAAGGGAAAAGCAATAGGGATACTATTACACCTCCCATTTCTAATAAACCTTGGTATACAGATGAGTGTAAGGGCAAAAGGAAAAACTTGACAAAAGCCCTGCTTTTTGGGGATCCTTTGCTGGTTAGAGCGGCCAGGAAGGACTACCTAAAAGCATTATCACTGGCCAAACGTGAGTGGGAGGAACAGCATTGGCAGGATCTATCCAATGCTGTGAGTAGAAGGAACCCGAACCTTTTTTGGGATCTGATTAATAGAACCAGGCAGAGGAAATCGCAACCATTGGCTGTACACATAACCAGTCAGCAATGGTTTGATCATTTCTCATCCCTATATGGAGGTATTGATGAAACAGCTAGCCCCGGGGCAGATAGTTTGGGTGTAGGGGAGCCCCTAGGGGTGGACGACCTTCCATTCACGACCACAGAAGTAGTGATGGCGATTAGACATTTAACCCCAAAGAAAGCAGTCGGGCAGGATGGGATCCCTGGGGGCCTGCTGATCGCGGAGCCGCAGGCTTGGGCCAAATTAATCGCCACAATAATGAATTTGATTACCAGGGGTCACCAGGTGCCAGATTCTTGGAAGGGGGCAGAGGTAGTAACTGTGTTCAAGAAGGGGGCAAGAGATGACCCTGCGAACTACAGACCTATCAGTTTGATAGATATAATTCAGAAAGTGGTCGGCAGGGTCATCATTTCAAGAGTAGGAGATTGGATGGAGGAGGCCAGTATTCTTTCCCACCTCCAAGCGGGTTTCAGAAGAAAGGTAGGCACGATGGACCAGGTCTTTCGTTTTTTTGTTATCTATTGGAAGGCAGTTACCATCAAGAAAGGCAGTTTATACATGGCCTTCATAGATCTCAAAACGGCTTTCGACCTGGTCCCCCAGGCAAAATTATGGGAGATCCTAGGAGAGATGGGATTTCCCAGTGGTCTCCTGAATCTAATCGTAAAGCTCCACGAGGGGAATTACGCGAGGGTCAGATGGGGATCCCAGGGACAGTTAACAGATAGGGTCCCTGTGAGGAGAGGAGTACGCCAGGGCTGTGTCATGGCTCCGACCCTTTTCTCCCTATTCGTGAATGGAGTGGTGGACCATTTGAAGGGGGAAGAGACGGACGCCCCATCCCTGGCGGGGGAAAAAATCCCCACCTTACTCTTCGCTGACGACACCTTATTAATCTCCAAATCCCCAGTGGGTCTGCAAAAACTCTTGAACCGGTTTAGCTCCTTTTGTACCATCCGAGGCTTAACCATCAATACCTCGAAAACCAAACTGATGACACTCTCCCCCTCTAAAAGATTTAAAAATAATTTCCTACTCAATGGTGTCCCTCTGGAGTTGGTCGATTCATTTGACTATCTCGGTGTCCGGATAAATAGTCGAATGACTTGGAAGGACCACTTGGCCAAAATGTTACTCAGCCACCAAAGAGTATCCGGGGTGACTTTGAGGGAGCTCCGTGAGTCAAGTAGCAAACCTGTCTCCCCGGCCATGGTGATCTATGAGGGTCAGATCCTTCCGGCGGCACTATATGGCTCCGAACTCTGGGGGTTCGAAAATGTTTCAGAACTATCGACAGCGGAAAACAATTTTCTAAGGAAGGTGGTGACTCTTCCTGCTTCCACCCCACTGATCCCCCTGAGACTAGATCTGGGCAGAAGAGCACTAAAGGACTTGGTAAGGCTACGCCCGTTGCTCTTCTGGACTCGCTTAAGAAGAACCGAGGAGCTTGCAAAATATGCTGATGGGTTGGACGATCTTCTTCAACTGGACACGGGTAAAAAAATAGGATGGCTGAATAAATTGAGAGACCTGGTTCTTAACTTGGGGCTAAGGGATGCTTGGGAGTCACAATCGCCGCCACCCAAGGAAGTGATTAAAAAGCTATACTGGGACTGGGTGCAGAGTAATGCACTGAGGGTTACGGATGGGGGCCCTCTCACGGATCAATTTTTGTTATTTAAATGTGTGAGAAAATTGGAACCCTTCCTTGATCTGATAACCAAACCTCTTGATCGAGCGCTATATCTAAAACTGCGATATGGGACGCTTCCGGTGCATGACTTCATGGCGAGGTGGTCGAACTCTGGTGCCCCCCTGCGTTCATGCCCTGGCTGTGTAGCACCAAAGGAGTCTGTGGCCCATCTATTTTTTGCCTGCCCAGCTTATAAAGGGGTGCGGAAATTTTGGCTGAAACCTGTTTGCAGGGAACTGGGGTTGAGGTGCCATACCCAGGCACTACGTGTACTTTCTACGGACTCTTCATCTTCCATCATGATATGCGGGTGGCAAAATTCCTGGGCAGTGCGTGGATGACGCGCTCCCGTTTATTGAAATTGCATTCGGGGGGACCTACGGTCTGATGTTGTAGCTGCTGGTAGCAAATCAGTGACTGTGGTGTACCTCTTTTTCTTTTATTCGCATTTTTAATAATTTTAACCGGAGAATTGGAAATGTATATTGTATATGCATTCTTTTATGGTGATCAATTTGCCGAATAAAGATATATTAACATATTTCCTTTGTCTGTATTTATATGTAGAAACGGCAAAATACTAGTAAATTTTGCTGCGCTGCCGTCGGGTATTTTGCTACCAATGTTCCAAATAAACAAAGCTGCTGTCCCGTGTAAAAGGCAGCTCTTTACGTTTCTGTGTTTAAGCCTCTGAACACAGGGGGGTCCTATAAACACTGCCCGCAGTTAGTAAGAAGGGGTGAAGGGGGGAAAAAACAACAAAGCCTCGTTATCTAGTGAATTGTCTTTTTAAAAACCTGTGAAGTACTCGGGTGCGGCTGGCGGTCAATCACACTCTGCCGTGCAGAAGGAAATTTGCTCAGCTTGAGCAGAAACATTCCTCCCACCAAATAACACGGCTTCCTCTGTGCCACAGACACCCTCGCCGATCTGAAAAGTACCCGTGTGCCGTCTCATGCACATCCTCCTTGGGGCAGAGGCACGCATGCCGTGGTGTCACACACCGTCCTTTGGCGCAGGGGCAAGAAACTGAGCTGGCGCTTGGCATCACAAGACACATGCTTTATTACATATTAGGGCTTTATTGTATCGGCTGCCTAAGGTGGATTCCATCCTGTGAGGAGATGAACCTGTGACTGAAGATTACATGGTAGTCTCGCCAGCAGACACGCAGCCTTCTGAGCTACCTCAACACAAACTCAAAAGGATACTGGTAAAGAACAGTAAGTCCATGTTAACATCAGCGGTTTGATGAGCTCCTAAGCCGTCCTCAGGACTCTGATGCGTCGCATCTCGGGGCCTTGAAGGTTCTGTGCTCTGAATGGCGAATGCCAAAGAGAAGAGTACGGAATGCGGGTGGCCATTGCTCCCACTGAGGTCCTTAGAGATCTTTCAGCAGCTCCCAGCTGGTCCGTGTGTTAGATTTGCTGATAGACAGATGCTGCCAGGACTGGGCAACCGCTTTGCTGTCATGTATAGGGGCCCTGGCCACCCCTTTCAGAGAATGAATGCCCTGAGAAGACCGTCTATCCCGAGGGGTCTGTCTGCCTCTGATGTCCTGGAGATTTCCTGAAAGACCACCCTCTGCCCTTGCCCTGACAGCGGGTTATCACACTTTTAACAAGGCATTTGGGCACAACGGAGCTGCCCAAGATCAGAGGGGAGACCCGTCTGTAATCCACACTGCGGCCAGGAAGCTGTCTGGGAGGAGGACGATTAGTACACAACCCTCTGGGCTCCTGCTCTTGGAGTGCACATCTGTTGATGGTCCCCACCGCCACATCTGCATTTACAGTCTCCAGGGTCATTAACATATTTGCACTTTCTTAACAAAATTGTCTAACGAAAAGACTTTGGATATTTCTCGAACGGGAATCTGCAGGTGAAGTGAAGGATCTGCATAGCCCAGGGGGAGCGGTGAAACATGCCAGCCCGCAGGGTAGAGTCTTCCATGTTAAAGACCACGAGCATCCCAATTAATCTGAACACTAGGAAGTAGCTTGTTCACAGGTTCAAGCACTGGTGGTTTCTGTTCGGCCTTTCATCCTTCAGAGGCCACATGAAAGGTTTGGTCCGTTGTTATTGGAGTCTTAAATGGCACACTACTGCCCTGGGGTCTGCTGGCGCAACTGTCCTGTAAGCAACTGGGACCTATATGCAATAAAACTAAACCTGAAAGGTTTTTCAGAGAATTATGAAACCATAGGTGTTGTGATGTGTTCCAAGCTCTGCGGGAAGGCAGCCTTTAGTAACCAAACTTGGGTCCAATTCTCAAAATCACGTCTGTTTTGAAAAGAAAATCTAACGCACCTTGCATACTATCCTACAAAGTCACTAGACTAGTTGAGAAGTGATATATTTAAACAAAATGATTTGCAAAGCTAATCCGCCTGAGTTTAATATTGCAATGCACGCATTAGCATAAGAACGAGATCTTCAGTAGCAAACCAGCACGAGCATACACGCCTGGAGTTGTAAAGGCGAGAGAGGAATAATCCACTGTGCTCAGCCTTGGAGTGATTCTATATTGACATCTGTGCTTTTAACCCAGATCTAAACAAGCATTGGCAAAGGCAATAGGTTGGGATTGTTTTTTGAGTCCGGACTACAAAATTTAAAAGGCCCGCTGCAGCGAAAATAAGTGGAAAACAATGATGTTCTGTATCTGTGGAATTAAGAATGTAAAATATGACGCTATAGTGTGCTTCTGAGATGTGAAGTGGTCTCTTCTGCATTTCCAAGCATGCACTCTATAAGAGGCACTAGCATCAGATGACAGAAATACTGCTCGGGTCGGAGCAGCAGTCCAATCTGTGTATATATATTTTTTACTTGGTAACAATAGGTATAGTACATCTGAGTCGTAAAGCCACACCTAACGGGTTATTACACCAACTTAACAGAACAAGCATTTGCAATGCAATAGGTCGCGCATTATTAAAGTTTGAGCTATTGGTGTTGCATTATTTAACAATGCCAATAGCTCAAACTTTAATAATGCAAGACCTATTGCATTGCAAATACTTGTTCATTTTGGGGTGAAACTCTCGGTAGGCCGCTGCGGAAAGGAGGTGAATTTATCTCAGGAAATGTACCTGATTTTGGAGGAAAATCTATCAGTAAATGTCGCAAATCGTCTGTTTTCATGTGAAACGCACATGGACTTTAAACAGAGGTTCCGGCGTTGGGTCCGAAAGTGTCTACTGTCACTGGAAATTCACCTTGATTTCAGAGCGAACCCCAATCGAATGACTGAATTCCCTCCCCTACCCAACACACCACCCACCCACCTTCCTAGGCTGGTAAGGGCTGCAGTGAGTCTGTTTTCACGTGAAATGCACCTTCATTTGGGGTGAGCCCCATTGCACACCAGTTGGGTAAGTGACGCAGCTAGCATGTTACTACGTACATGGCCATGCGCTGACGTCTGCAGCTCCCACAATGTATAATCTTAAAGGCTGCCATGAGGCACAATTCATATGTGTGCTTCAAATTTCACATAATTGACTGCAGATCAGGTTTAGGTTGAGGTTTCAGCAGGGCTGGCTGTTCCTTTCATCCTTCTGAGGACGGTTTAACTCAGCACCATTGTTGAGTTGGATTAGTAAGTGTGCCTGCTTGATTTTGCATGTAACAAAGCTGATCATAGTCGTAAAAATGTCTCAATTTCACTGAAATTTTGGAAATGTCACACATGTCAATCTGAAACCTTGGCAGCTATGGTTTAGTCTACTCCGCTTCCAGTAAAAACAATTGGGCTCACTTAAAGCCATGTTAGAGCTAACGTTTAGTATGGGGCTCACTCTGTCACAACCGGTATTTATGTCCTACAGCCTCCTTCCTGTGTCAATTTAAATAAATGTGGAAAAATACTAGCTGTTGCGTCGTCTTTTGCTTGTCGCAAAAATAAATGTGGATAAATACAGATAAAATGCCCAAAAAATAAATATGGATAAATACAGACGGAAACGACAAAAAAATAAATACCATGAAACCGGGAGCCCTACTTAAAATGGCTGGATTGGTGACAGTGGCGTAACGAACGACCCGCATCTCCTGCAGTATGGCGGGTCGCTGGCCTGAGAGCTCTAGACTGGCACGGAGAATGGGGGGGCCCCCTCCATGTAGGTTGCAGGGGGGCCCCCTCAAGTTTCGTTACGCCACTGGGAGGTTGTACAATAGTGTATAACTAAGTAAATAGACAACCAACATAAGTACATGTCAAAATAAGTTTATATTAAGTTTTTGAGCAACTGTGCAGGTCTTTTTGTGGTATTTCATATGATATTTTGTTTACAGTTTGGGGTTTCTTTGAGGTGTTGTCCCACCCGCACTGCAGGGGATGCAGAGACCTTCAGCCTTGATTACGCCCCTTCACCAAAGACCTCCCTCTGCACAGATTCCCTCACTGTCCACCTCCCATGGTGCCCCTCATCTCTATATAGACCCTCGCTCATGTGTATGTCATTTATTTTACAGTGCTGCTCTGCCCAATGTAGGGTGTTGAGCGCTTTAGCTCACACACTTATTGTTCAGAGACAATAACTTGTATAAATATGTAAATCAATATATAAGTAATATTACTTAAGACAAAGAGGGCTACCAGGTGTAGGAGTCACATGGCATCCATACTGGTAGCTACTATATGCAGAGAGACAGGGACTATGCAGCAGGGAGGGCTAAATTATCCTGCAGGGTTGATAAAATTATTTTTTCAAGAAAATGGAATTTATGCAGCATAATGCTGCACATTTTTTCATAGTATTGCCATATTAGTTTCTCATTTGTGCACATTTTAACACTTTCTGGTCATAGGTTGCACCTCATTAGTACCCGTATAACACCCAAATATAGTAATATGCAAAGGAAGTTGACCAGTCATCCTTTATCCTTTATAAGGGGCCTTTGCAATACATTACTGCCTTTTTAGTTATTTTTTAACCATCTGAGGTAGCAACTGTTTTAAAATTAGAATCTTCAGATATATTCAGCTAATGATGGATTATGTGGCACATGCGACACATCCATAATCATGCGAAAACTGTTGAAGCCGCACAATTGCATAATTCCAGTGACCCCGAAATGCAAACTGAGGATATAGCACATAACATAGTGGTGGGGGTTGTCTTTACAATTATAATATAAATAAATACTTTACTCTGCATGTTACACTTTGCGCTTTACAAGAGGCGCATTATGCCTCAATGCTTCTTTATGATGAGTCAAAACTGGGATTAGTGAAACCTCAGATCTCTCCAAGAGATTCATTAATCACCAGAGTTAAAGAGAAATTTTTGTTATGGCCCAAAAATTGCAGGCGCGCAAAGCACTCTGAAGTCTTTGCCTTTCATCCTGTCGGATATTTCAAAATGTAGCTTAGTCCTCCAGCACGGATCCTCCACAAAAGCAACATGCAGTGCCCTAGGCCTATGCAGATGACGGCACGCCACACGCTGTAACTACACAAGGGCCCATTGCAAGGGAGTAGCCAGAAAAATAAAATACCCCCCGCTTCATATGGCACTAAATATAGGAGCAAAGGCCCACATGCATCAAGCACTTTTGCATTCGCAAACGGTGCGATTCCTTAAAATCGGCCGTTTGCGAATGCAAAAGTGCTTTTTCAGATGCATCATCATTTCTGAATGGAATTCGCTGATTTTGCGACTTTCCAGAATGCGAATGCATTTAAGGAATCGCAAATTTGCGATTCCTTAAATGCAATGCATCATTCAGAAATGAAATTGCGAGAACAAGGTTTGGAAGTGCAAATTACCACGAGGTTGAACCTCGTGGTAAATTGCGAAAAATGTTTAAAATGTACTAATTTACATTTTAAACGATGTCATGTTACAGACACACATGTCCTTAGGACATGTGTGTGTGAAACATCCATTTCAAATTACATTTCGGGGGTGCAGGGGGGGGTCCTTTGGACCCCCCCCTGCACCCATGAAATTTTCTATGTGCCATTCGCAATTTCCATTGATTCCTATGGGCCTTTTGGCCCATAGGAATCAATGGGAATTGCGAATTCGCAATTTTGAAGTCACAAAATATTTGCGAGTCGGTAAAAATTGCGAATTTTACCGAATCGGAAATATTTTGCACTTTCCATGATGCATCCCGTTTTGCGAATCCATATTTGCGATTCGGTAAAATTCGCAAATTTGGAAACGCAAAACGGGAGTTTGATGCATGAGCCCCAAAATGAGTTATCCTGGTCTTTCCTTTTGAATTCTGTGAAAATTGTCCCCTTGATAAGTTTGCAAAAATAATGCACAATTATGCTTTTTACTGCAGGAAAGAAACTTGGTCAAAAACTGCCTTTACCTATATTGACGTTTGTCGTTTATTCTTTCTGTCTTTTAATTTTCTGTCTTTCCTTATTTCCTTCTATCTATCCACCTTTGTCCTTTACTTTCTTCTTTACATCCTCAATTTATTTTCTTTCCATCTTTCTGTCTGTGCATCCTTTCATTTTGTCTCTGTCTCTCTCCATTCTTTAACTTCATATATCATTTTCTGTTCATATATCCATATTAACATTCATTTGTGTTCCATTTTTTCCATTTGAATATCCACTTGTCATTCCTTTCATTGTTAAATCTAAATCTTTCTCTTTCTTTCCAGCGTTATTTCAGTATTTATATTATATTCTTCCTTCGCTTTCTCCCTCTATTTGCTTTGTGCTTTTTTTTGATTTACCATTATACTAATTTTCTTTCTATCACCGCTTTTGGTTACTTCGGCACCCCTGCCCCTTGGTGCTCCCCCCACCCACCCCCCACACACACAAGCAGTGTTACAGTGATTATCCTAGCTTTATTTACTAGTTTGTTACTCTGTCCTGTGCTGATCTGCGAGTCACAGATCAAAGGAAGGGCCATGAAACTCTTAACTGACACCCTCCCCACGCTCCCCCCCCCCCACCCCTCTCCATGACCAAGCAGGTCAACGCCGTCTCCGCTTCCTGCTTCAACACCCTCCGAATGCTCCGCAGGATCTTCAAATGGATCCCCTCCGACACGAGGAAAACCGTCACCCAGGCCTTCGTCACCAGCAGACAGGACTACGGGAACGCCCTCTACCCAGGAACAACAGCCAAGCTCCTGAGACGGCTGCAACGCATCCAGAACGCCTCGCAACGTCGGATCCTTGATGTCCCCCGACGCGGCCACATCACTCCACACCTGAGAGGCCTGCATCGGCTCCCCGTCAACAACAGGTTCACCTTCAAACTCCTCATCCACGCACACAAAGCCCTACACAACGCCGGACCAGCATACCTCAATGACCGACTCAGCTTCTACACCCCCACCCGCAGCCTCCGCTCTACCAACCTCGCCCTCGCCACAGTTCCACGTATCTGGAAAACCACCGCCCGCAGCAGATCCTTCTCCTACCTCGCCGCCAAGACCTGGAACACTCTCCCTACCAGCCGACGACAGACCCAGGACCTACTGGCCTTCGGAAGACTTCTCAAGACCTGGCTTTTCGATCAGTAGCAGCCCCCCCCTTCCCCCCCAGCGCCTTGAGACCCTCACGGGTATGTAGCGTGCTTTACAAACGAAATGATTGATTGTTGCCCGGCAGAAACACTGCAATGAACCTGTGACGGTTACACTGTATTCTGGCTCGAGGGCCCTATATCAAAGAGGAGGTGGTGATTTTATCACTAGATACCAGTATGGCCTTTGACCGAGTGGTGTGGCCGTTCCTATTTGCGGTGCTGCAGCGCTTTGGCTCAAAATTCTGTGCCAGGGTACGGCTGCTCTACGCACATCCCCTGGCACAGGTGGCGGTAAATGGACGCCTGTCAGAGGATTTTCCGTTGGGGCGAGGAACTAGACAGGGCTGTCCCCTCCCCGCGCTGCTGTTCGCCCTAGTGCTGGAACCACTTGTGGCATGGATACGAAGGGACCCAGTGATTCGGGGAATGAGATGGGCGGAGGGATGGGAGGACCGTATATCCCTCTACGTCAATGACATTCTATTATACTTAACACACCCCAGAAGGTCTCTCAATTGTTTGCTCGACATTTGTGCATCCTAGGGTAGAGTCTCCGGCCACACCATCAACTGGGCCAAATCGGTGTTATATATTCTTAGGGGCCCTCCCCCACGCCTTACCCAGGGAGCTGAGATACAGATGACACAGACTGGTTTCAAATACCTAGGTATAAATGTCACGTCCAATCACGAGCAATTTATAGAGCGTAATCTGCTCCCACCACTGCATAGGCTGAAGAGTAATGTAAAAAGCTGGCAATCCCTCCCATTGACACTGCTGGGGAGAGCTGCATTGTTCAAAATGACGGCCCTCCCTAGGTTCCTGTATGCACTGCAAAATACGCCCACGCTTGTTCCCAACTCATACTTTAAAGCCATCAAGACGGAGGTGGGCCATCTCTTGTGTGAGGGGAAACCTCAAAGAATAGCTATGAATAAACTATCCCGCAGCTGGTACGATGGCAGTATCGCCCTCCCCGACGTACAGCTATACTATTGGGCATCCCAGCTCATAGTGATTAACCAGTGGCTACACGCCCCACAGGACAAAACCAGATCTGCGTATGGACAGGCTCACTTTGGGTGTGAATGGACCCCTGGGAGCGTTATACGACAAGCATAAGAGAAACACGTTAATTGGGCCCACGGCTTACACTGGTACAAATCTGGTACATGGCGAGTGCTTGGATGGAAGGGGATGATAACGCAGCACACTCCACTGTGGGATTTCCTGAGGTTTGGCAAGTTGCGCATGAGCAAGGGTTTTACACGGTGGGACCTTATAGGCATCTCCAAAGTTGGCGACCTTTGGAAAAAAGGAGGGGTGGTTCCATTTGCACAACTGCAGGCGACGTATCAGATGGCAAGAGGAGAACATTATCGATATACCCAAATTAGACACGCCCTTGCAAAGGCCATACCTCCAGGAACAGATCTCCCCGAGTCCTCATCACTCGAGGATCGTTTACTAACCGACTCACTATCCAAAAAGGCTATCTCATTCACATATCGAAAGTTGATAAATAATCAGAGGGACCCCATACAGACCCTAAAGGAGAGATGGCAGGCTGAGGTGGGGGAGATGGACGGGCAAGGGTTTCCTTCCAGATTAAAACTTGTGCAGCTTAAAATACTGTATGATTGCTTAATGTGTGGGAGCCCACTGATCTAAACCATGCCGCACAGATTTGGGCTGCATTCAGCATCACCTTAGCTAAAAGAAACATTGTAAAACACTGGGGAGTTCAAACAACACCCTCCCACCAGCAGTGGTGTCGCGATCTAGATAGCGCCATGGT